>NC_140172.1:108371046-108373546 GCF_963971535.1 Notolepis coatsorum | reverse complement strand
CAGGTGTATGATCACATCGGTTTGAATTTTGAAAAGTTACCATTCTAATGGTGATGTTACAGTGGCTACTTGCCATTCAAAGCTATACTATAAAGCTATACAAATAAATGAATAAACTCACACCTGAAAGGATTAATTAGCTAGCGTAGAATGTTTGATAATATCGTCATGGAAGTCACTATTGATTTGGTTCATAAGACTATTGCTCTTATATCAAAATGGCCACCATGTGAATACTGTATGGTCAATGGAAAGAAAATGTGTTATCACCAGTGTTGAGGAGTATCTTCACTACATGTAATTAAACCAGTAGTTTAACTACATTTTGCAGTAGTTTTCTGGTAGTACATCAAAATTCAATGGTGATTGTAGTTGTTTATTAAATGTTTTGCTATTTTGAGGTGTAGTTAACGATGGAAGGTCTTCGAGGTAAGATATTCTGCTCTGACAACTGAGACTATTGTTATTATCAAGTTGGCAAACAGTCTAAAAGGGTGCACGTTAACAATACACCCTGATACACTATAGGAAAACACCCTGATACACTATGAAAACACCCTGATACACTATGAAAACACCCTGATACACTATAGGAAAACACCCTGATACACTATGAAAACACCCTGATACACTATAGGAAAACACCCTGAAGAAAACACCCTGATACACTATAGGAAAACACCCTGATACACTATAAGAAAACACCCTGATACACTATAGGAAAACACCCTGATACACTATAAGAAAACACCCTGATACACTATAGGAAAACACCCTGATACACTATGAAAACACCCTGATACACTATAAGAAAACACCCTGATACACTATAGGAAAACACCCTGATACACTATAGGAAAACACCCTGATACACTATAGGAAAACACCCTGATACACTATAGGAAAACACCCTGATACACTATAGGAAAACACCCTGATGACACTCACATGTTTTTAACAAACAGGGTTTCTGTAGTTATGAAGAAATACGGAAAAAATGTAATCTCACCAAGTCCACACATCTTTTTTACTTACAGTTATTGTTATGTTTGAAGACTCAAGGTGTTCCATTAACAAAACCAATTGAACACCACAGATACCACAAATTCTTCTATGAAAGAGAGACATCAAGAGGTTTTGTTTCAGATTTTTATCATCAATTACTAACGTCCTCATATGAAACCCTCCACCTAGACTCCGTCTGGAGGAGGGATATACCAGACCTGGAAAGTGATTTTGATTGGCAAGAAGCCTGGGCAAATGTTCGACTCACATCAAGGAACCCGGACCATCAACAAATCAATCTTAACTATATTCACAGGACATACTTGACTCCTATAAGACTGAAACAAATGGGTCTTATACAAGACTCCAAATGCTCCTTATGTACAAATGGGGACGAGGGGACATTTATGCACATGTACTGGGACTGCCCACCAGTTAAGATATTCTGGAAAGAGGTGACCCGGCAATTATCAAATCTCTTAACTTGGAATATACCTGTACACCCCTCTGTATTACTGCTGAATGATGTTTTTGAGTGTGCAGTACATCCACAGCTAAAGAGATTGGTTTTATCGGGTATCACAGTGGCTAAAAAGCTGATAGCATCACGATGGTTCCAACCGGAAAAAATTTGCCGAAAGGTCTGGATTATTACATATCTCGATGTGATCTATCAAGAAATATCTACAGCAAGAATTTTGGGTCTCAATGAATCCAAAATGACATTGTGGTTAGAAGTGGTGGAGAAAATAAAAGCTAGCATATAATGGTAATGTCTGGTCAGGAGCGAGGGAAAATGGATGGATTATCCAATGGGGGGTCCGGGAGGGGGGGGGGGGGGGGGGGGGGGGGTACGAGCTGGAGCATATGTGTGTAGGTTTTTAGATAACAGGTATTAAGGGTATATCCTATATAAGACAATTAACTAAAATGTGATTTCATTGGATGTGCCCTGTCAACTAATGCTTGTATATCTTATCGTGTGTTGTCATGTTTGTTTATGTGTTTGTTTAAAAAATAATAAAAAAAATAAAATACAAAAAAACACCCTGATACACTATAGGAAAACACTCTGATACACTATAGGAAAACACCCTGATACACTATAGGAAAACACTCTGATACACTATAGGAAACACTCTGATACACTATAGGAAAACACCCTGATACACTATAGGAAAACACCCTGACACACTGCTCCCGGCTGCCCATGGGGGGGAAGGACGACGGGATGGGAAAAGTGCAGAGAGACATTTCATCGGCGACTCAGTGCATGTGTGTGTGTTCCTGTGGGTCGCCCATCTCGCGTGTGTGTGTGTTAAACTGCATGACAAATAAAGACTTCTAGTCTAACCAATTATTATTATTATTATTAATATTATTATTATAGGAAAACACCCTGATACAGATAGGAAAACACCCTGATACACTAGGAAAGGCCCTTTCTCTCTCCGCTCAGGTCCCGTGGGCTCCTCCTCCTCATTCAGAGTTTTGT
>NC_140172.1:108311166-108368666 GCF_963971535.1 Notolepis coatsorum | reverse complement strand
CAGTTGCTATTGCATGCACTTATCTGTGTTTCATTACACATATGAGCATGCTTACCAACTGTTTCGCCTGTTTTATTGCAACACTACTATCACCGACATCTAAGAAGGGAGATCCCCCCTTGCACGGCCCTTCTAAGGTTTCTCTCCTCCACATTGCCTGTGGTGCATCTTTTCCTATTGCTAGGTTTTAGTGAGTTTTTCCTTACCTTCGCGTGGGGTATGTCTGGGAGTGTTGCATTTATTTTATTCATTTAAAATCTTTTGGACTTTATGGTGTTTTTGTTTTGTTCTTGATTTATTGTGATGTTTCTTCTTTACTTGTTTAAAGAAGACGTGTCCGGCCGATGGGGACATTAACGTGTGTTGTCGGGCCTTACAAATACATTTGATTTGATTTGATTTGATTTATTAACAGATTGCAGAATGGGTACAATACAGTACGGCTCAATACACACAATTGTTAAGGGGATGCAGACCAGAGAAATACTTTCGTCTTGTTTACATCAGGGTCCCCCATTTTCAATTCATAACATTCATGACATACACGACATACAGATATACAGTACTGTTACATCCAGACATTTATGACATACAAGATATACCAATATACAGTACTGTTTATTTACAGACAGAGTTTCTAAAGGAGAATATATACATTTGAGGGGGAGGAAACTGTACATTGGGGCGGATGGGGGGGTTGGACATTTACTGCGGCCAGTTTCGAATTGCGGCCTCCTGTAGGTGCTTTTTTAGAGCGGTTTTGAAGGTGGGTAGGGATTCACATTATTTTACGGCTGTGGGTAGGGCGTTCCACATTGTTGTGGCATAATTGCCAAACCTGTTTAGTCCTTTGTTTGAGCCGAATCTGGGTTGAACATGATTTGTGGAGCTCCCTCTGGTGTTACCAGAGTGGCAAAGGGATAGGTGAGAGTGAGTGAGTGAGTGAGTGAGTGAGTGAGTGAGTGAGTGAGTGAGTGAGCGAATGAGTGAGTGAGTGAGTTAGTGAGCTAGCCAGTGAGTGAGCGAGTGAGCGGGTGACGGTGCGGAGTGAAATAGTGAGCGAGGGAACAAGGGTGACTCAGAGAACGAGCAAGTGAGAGGGTGAACGAGCGCACAAGCAAGCGAACGACCGAGCGAGGGAGTGAGTGAGCGAGGAAGGGAGCGAGGGAGTGAGCGAGCGAACGAGGAAGGGAGTCATATCGGGACACACAAAGGCTTCCTTTCACCGTGGGTTATTTGGGTTTAGTGGAGCCTTGAGCGCAGCAGTCAAATGAGCCACTCTCTAAATCCTGCAGCTCTGTTTGGCTGCCCTCTGGCCATTTAGGAGCCATGGGTCACTGCCCCAGCCCCGCCGCGTACAGCAGCGAGCGGATGTCCGATTCTTGTGCGGGAGCCCCCCCCCTTCACCACCACCCCCCCAGCACCTTCTTCACCTGGTGGCAAGGCGGGAAATGAACACCAGAATGTGTCAGTGATTTGTCATTAAACCGATTCTAAAGCGGCTCCCTATCACACTGAGACCGACTGCACCATCGCAAGGCAGCGCTGCATCCCTGAGCCTGAACCCGTTTGGCGCTCAGTTCAGCCACCAGACAAAAGTCTTTGTCTGCGGCTGGTAAGTTAAATATGTAATAGACAAATAATAGAACTAATAATAATAATAATAATAATAATATACAAAAGCAATGCAATTGCAGTGTTATAGAGACATGTAATGTGCTTCTGCGTGGGCCACACAGATACGTCTGAAATCTGCCTTGTCAAATCAAATCAAATTTATTTGTAAAGCCTGCAATCCCCATGGACTTGTGCATCTCTGGTGGTCATATTGATTTAAATGTATCCACAACCGGCTTTTTGGATGACAAAACCCAAAGCACATAGTCAAGCGTAACTGGGATCCTATGAATGCCATCTATTCTTCACTTACAGCATACGGGTCCGTACAGGTGTTGTGTAAGATGGACACAAACTCTTTCACAGGCCCAAAGTTTGCCCCCCCCCCCCCTGTAATCTTTAATCCGTTCCAGAATGCGCTCCCTACCACCCATTACTCGCCCCCTAACCGTCACCCCTACCCCGCCAGCACCTCCACCTCAGTGTTGAGCTCAAGAAGGGCCTTTGTGTTTTAAATAAGTTGGGATAATGGAGCATGTTAGGCTTCATAGCCTTGCTCATGGGGTTTTAGAGAAGGAAGGGATCTTTTGCCTTTGGTGCTGGTAATCAGTGGGTTCTTCTGTTTCCACTCGGGGACAAAGGCTTCCTCTGTGCGCCCCCCCCCCCCCCCCCCCCCCGCAGACTCCAAGGGAGGCTGGGCCACACTGTCCATATGCTGGTTGCTCTCCTCTCCTCGGACCTCGCTGAGACACCTTAGTGTAAGGCTGGCTGTGAGATAAAAAAAATAAAAAGAAGAAAAAGAAGAATTTGACTCCGACTGTCTTTAGGACATTTTTGCTTTATTTAGTGGAGTGAGACAAGAAACCAAAGATAGAGAACAAGGATGATATGCAAAACAGATAGATAGACAGACAAGCAGGCAGGCAGGCAGACAGACATACACATAAACAGATAGATAGATAGATAGATAGATAGATAGATAGATAGATAGATAGATAGATAGATAGATAGATAGATAGATAGATAGATAGATAGATAGATAGATAGATAGATAGATAGATAGATAGATAGATAGATAGATAGATAGATAGATAGATAGATAGATAGATAGATAGATAGATAGATAGATAGATAGATAGATAGATAGATAGATAGATAGATAGATAGATAGATAGATAGATAGATAGATAGATAGATAGATAGATAGATAGATAGATAGATAGATAGATCCTTAGCCCCACCACAGCCCATCAAGTCTGCCACTATAAGAGGCTTAAGTCCCCTGCAAAGAAAAGGAGGAAGCAGGGGATGAATGGCTGGAGGGAGGATGGAGAGGTGGGGGGGACAGGAAGGATGAGAGCATCATCCCCAATCCCCATTACACAGGAGATCACAGGACTCAACGGAAGGGGGATGCAGCAACTGAAACACCAGTCCAGCAAGAGAGATAGTCATATCGAGAATATTTACCATATAACCTTCTTGATATGACTATGATAACTCGACTATCATAATTGTCTATGAAGTCATGTAGAGGTTCCATAAAAGTAAAAAAAATTATAAAAAAAAATCAAAGTTAAAAGATTTACAAAAGATATGTAATTGTAGAGAGGATAATTCTCTGAATAGTCAAATTGATTTTAAACAAAAGTGTGGGCTCTGCCATTGTAAACAACAACAATAACTTTTCAGGTGGTAGCTTGGACCCATTTTGCATTCAGTTATGAAAATATTATCTTTTTTTGGGGGAGAGTTTCTCTCCCAAAACGACGCAGTGTACCTTTAAGGGGATTGAGAAAAACTGGTGGATTTCCTCATTGATGGTGTGGATTTATAATAAGGTTGGCTTTGTCCTTGGGTTATGAAACACATTCTATTCAAAAGGGACAATGTCTGTCATCAATGGGTCGCGTGAGTCTGTTGTAATGCAGGGTCTCAGCCTTTGCCCAAATATGGAGTTCCAGATCGGAAGCATTTTCTCTATGGGGGATAATTAATGGGGATTTTACCAGTACATAATCCTTTCTGACACTGTCGCAGTCTTTCTTTGGTTAACCCAGGCTTTTTAAAGGGGAATGCCATCCATTTTCAGAATTCACATTATTTTCTTCCTGTGCCACAGAACAGTTCAGTCAGTATTTGTGAACATGCACCCCTCTCTCCTAAAGCTAGAAATCAGAGAGAGAACCCTCCAATTGGAGATGTCCATTGGCATGTATAATATGGGACTGCTCCATAGACAATGAATGGGGCTCAGACTTTGTGAGGCCATAAACCGTTTGTGTGAGCTTGGGGTTGTTATACGCCCAAATTCATTCTGAATCAGACATTCTAGCAATGTTAGAATATCTTCCTCATTTGGGTGTAAGAGCTCACACAAACATAAACGCTTTGATAGTTTGACATATAAATGTCCTATCTCAATCGACACTGGCCCTGAAGCGATTTTCAAAATGAAACAATAACATTGCTAACAGCAAGCTACAATGAGACTTTGTAAAATATAGACAACATGTGGAAAGCTATCATTTTCCGTACACAAACAATCGTAAAGGGGCATGACTTAAGAGGTTTAGAAAATATGTACTGTATGTATATAAACAGTCAAATCAGGATACCCAGCTAGACCAGCTAATTGATGGGATTTAGTGGGACATACAACAGAGTATCTGCAATGAAAGCACATGTTGTTCGAAAACTTCGATTCAATGCAGTTGGAGCCTTGATTAAACCAGAAGTATGGCATGTCACCAAACCTCTTCTCAGGGACAGTGCAAAGATGACAATTAAGTTGATCGGAGACCAATCGGAGACCAATCCCACCCGACACTCTTGGCTCAGAGAAAGACAGCGTTATATTCCCAGTAACTGACTACCAGGTGTCGACTGTCCTGCGACTAACCTGAGGCTCTCCGCTTCCATGGCCTTTTGATGGTTTATAGAAGGAGAGAGCTCAAAACTATTCTGGATTTGCAGCATGGCCAAGCAGCCCCCGCCATACCTCCCCTGGAGAGAGAGAGAGGGAGAGAGAGAGAGAGAGAGAGAGAGGAGAGAGAGAGAGAGAGAGAGAGAGAGAGAGAGAGAGAGAGAGAGAGAGGAGAGAGAGAGAGAGAGAGAGAGAGAGAGAGAGAGAGAGGGGAGAGAGAGAGAGAGAGAGGGGGAGGCAGCGGACGGATGGTCTATTAAATGGGGCTTTGGCCACAGCGGATATGGCAGCACAGCAGCCGGCTGAATGCGTTCCACACATGAATACAGCGTCATTGCTCCATACAAAGGAGTACAGCTGGGGGGCGGCTTTGAAACATGGAGGTTAATCTGGGCAATGCTTGGTAGTCCAGTCCCCACGCCCCCGCTCTCTCCCTCTCCCTCTCCCTCTCACCCTGACACCCAGAAGCCCCCCCTCACTGTAGGGGTGACACTGAAGGGGGAACAAGGCAGGGGTGCCACTTCATTCTCCTCTCACTGTCACCCCCTACCTACAGCCTTCTGCTGTTTATCTCACTCTTACCTCGATATGCCTCCCCCTTAACACCAGAGACGCACCAGACGCCAAAGCGCCATTCTCATGTGAACAGGAGCCTGGCTGTCAACAAGATATTCTGCTCCTCTGCTCTGATCACATGTAGAGAAAATAGACCAGACACCGGAATTAGCGCTGAAGATCGCGAGCCACAGAGCTCCACTCGGTACAGTCGCGTGAGACACATTTTTTTCTCTGTCACTCACATCCCCAAATTAATGAACAATTAAAAAACAATCCACTGACCGTCTGCCTTTAGCAACTTTTTTGACTCTCTTGATATTCCTAAAGTTGACTCTGACTCAGCGGTGAAACTGGATGAGCCTATCACAATAGGGGAGATTGAAGAGGCTGCTCACAACATGCAGGCAGGTAAATGCCCAGGCCCCGATGGTTACCCAATCGAATTCTATAGGACGTTTTTTGGTAAATTGGCGCCACTTCTTATTGATATGTACAATGAATCCTTCTGCTCTTTTAAATTGCCCCATACACTTACTCAGGCCACAATTCCCTTAATCTTGAAGAAGAACAGAGACCCACTCTTATGTGGGAGCTACCGTCCTATAAGTTTGCTATCCGTGGATTTAAAGCTTCTTTCCAAACTACTATCTATGCGTTTAGAACAGTGGCGGCCGCCACTGGGGGGCGCTAGGGCGCCGCCCCCCTGCCGCACCCCCTGGTAAAGAGAGCAGGAGAAGAAGAAAATGTTTTATTTTTATTTTTATTTTAGACCCCTAAAAATAAAATAAACATGTTTAAAATGAATAATATTTACTCATTTTAAGTATGTTTGTGTTTCCAATGCACAATATAGCGTTAAAATATAAAATATTAATAATCGTTTTCCTGAACAGGAAGTGACGATTCTGTCTGATAAAGAACGTTCCATTACCTTAGCCGCATTTCTCCTGCCGTATTTCTCTCGGGCTAGACGCAATAGCGCTCTGAGTGCGCGTCACTGTTTCATCGCTGTATCCGTCGCAGCCAATCAGTGCGTAACGCGTTGTGCGTTGAAATATGATGTTTATGATGGAAGCCGGGCGCAGCGTCTATCATTTTTTTCCGTAGCAGCATTTTTTTCCTTAGCCGCATTTCGCAGAGACGCTCTCTGATTGGCCGACGCGGCGATGCCAGTTTTTTCCTTAGCCACAGTTTGCAACATGTTCGAGGCTGTGTGTTGTGAACTTGTGATTCAGTCTGGAGTCTGGACAGTGGGCAGTGAGTGGAATGGATATACATCGACAACAGTCTGGGGGACAGTCAGTGGACATACACTTTATTAAGCCCTCCGGCTGGACCACGTTTCAATTAAACAAAGTGAGTTAATTCTCTCTCTCTCTCTCTCTTAGCCAACTCAGCTAACTTTAGCTGCTGTTAGCCACTCAGCTAATGCTTAACTAACGCTCTCTCTCTCTCTCTCTCTCTCTCTCTCTCTCTCTCTCTCTCTCTCTCTCTCTCTCTCTCTCTCTCTCTCTCTCTCTCTTCTGTTGTGCTGCCTGCACCCGCCGTGGTGTGTCTCTCTCTCTCTCTCTCTCTCTCTCTCCCTCTCTCTCTCTCTCTCTCTCTCTCTCTCTCTCTCTCTCTCTCTGCCTATGCGTGTGTTTGGAGACGGAGCGAGTTTGTTTCTAACGTTTCTATTTATATATTGTGTTTCAAGTTGTGAATTAGACTGTACTTTATTTGGCCAATGCGTGGTACATGTTTGGTATAGCGCCCCTAGCGCCCCCTCTGGAGAATAATTCAGGAGCCGCCACTGGTTTGGAATCTGTACTACCCTCTATTATTTCCCCAGATTCATAAAAAAACTGTACTCTTCTTTTAACACTAGACGGCTTCTTAAAGGGGAACTATCTTATAAATGGCCTTTTTGAGTGTTTAGCATTGTTTCCTAGCTATGTGAACTTATATTAATATGATCTATGTCTCAAAATTCTCATATTGGCGCATTCTTCCAATTCTCCTCTCACAATATTCACCCTCACTGAACTGAGTCGTTTGAAAATGTGCCTATATGTGATGTCATATAGTCACTGCTGCATGTTAATGTTCAGGCGAACACGACGCTCCGCAGTGGTTTAGGTGGCACCTGTAGCTGCGGCTGCAAAACAGCTCGAAATCTTGAGGTAGAAAAATGCTGTTTTTGAGGACTTGATTAGAAATACAAAACAATGAATAAAAATATATATATATTACAGAGGTGTTCCATAGACTCACAGGAATTGTGTAAAAGTGCCCAAATAGTGAAAGAAATAGTAAAATAGTTCCCCTTTAATGTCATGTATAATCCCTCTTCTTCCTCAATATCAGAAGCTGTGATCTCACTAGATGCCGAGAAGGCGTTTGACCGGGTGGAGTGGAGCTACCTATTCTACACCATGGAGAGATTTGGCTTGGGTAAAACATTTATCACTTGGATGAAACTGCTTCATACCTCCCCTATAGCCTCAGTCAGAACCAACAACACACATTCTGAATATTTTCCTCTCTTCCGCTCTACTCGGCAAGGCTGCAATTTGAGTCCTTTATTATTTAATATTGCAATAGAACCATTGGCCATTGCTCTCAGATCAAATCCTATCATAACTGGTATTTATAGGTTTGGCATCGAACAGAAGACTTCACTTTATGCGGATGACTTGCTTTTATATGTATCGAATCTCTCTGTCTCTATTCCAGCTGCCCTTGACGTTTTCAGTTCATTCGGTGAAATATCAGGATATAAACTTAGATAAAAGTGAGCTATTCCCTCTGAATGCTGAGGTCGAAATTACCCCTTGCATACTTTGCCCTTTAAAATGTCCCACTTGGCTTCACATATCTTGGCATTCGTTTCACAGACAAATTTAAGGATTTATTTAAATGTAACTTCTCCCCTTTGTTAAGCAAACTGCATAAAGACTTTGAACGATGGTCGTTATTACCCCTGTCCTTAACTGCGCGAATCAACTCAGTTAAAATGAACTCCCTGCCAAAATTCTCATACCTTTTTCAATGTTTACCCATCTTTCTCACACAAGCATTTTTCCAGAAAATTGACAGTTTGGTGTCGCAGTTCATCTGGAATAGGAGAGTCCCTAGGCTCGGTAAAGCCCTCCTACAAAGACCAAAACCTCTGGGAGGGATGGCTCTGCCCAATTTTTTATTCTATTATTGGGCAGCCAACTTTAGAGCACTACAACATTGGGCAAGGTTAGAAGACACCCCTTCATCTCCCGTATGGTTGGTTTTTGGAATCCTCTCTTCCAGCCCTGCCTCACTGGCTGCTCTTGCTCACGCACCTCTACTTTTTCCCACCTCTCCCTACTCTAAAAATATTATTGTCAAATCAACACTTAGGATATGGAATCAGTTTAGACGACATTTTGGTTTACAATCTTTTTCCTACTAGCTCCAATTACAGCTAACCTGTCCCCCCCCCCCCCCCCCCCTCTGTGATGGATAGAGCTTTTCTCTCCTGGTCCCCTCTTGGTATTAGAACATTCAGCGATTAATATATAGAAAATATTTTTGCATCATTTGAACAACTGTCTGACAAGTTCTCTCTTTCGAGGTCACATTTCTTTAGATACATGCAAGTCCACAGTTTTGTACAGTACGTAATGTCAACCCACAGTTCCCCACACTTCCAGAAGCCACTCCTATTGACACTTTACTAAAACCTACACTGGTCACAAATGGTATTATATCTGTCCTGTATGGCTTGATTTCCTCACTGCGTCCTACCTCATTAGAAAAGATCAGGAGGAGATGGGAGGAAGACCTGGGTGAGGACATCACAGAAGACCTGTGGGAGGATATTCTACACCGGGTCCACTCCTCTTCAATTTGTGCCAGGCACGGACTGATCCAATGTAAAATTGTTCACCGTTCACACTTTACTAAAGTCAGGCTAGCCAAGATCTATGGCAACATTGATCCCACCTGTGACAGATGCCACCGTGCCCCTGCTACACATAGTCACATGTTTTGGTCCTGCCCTTCCCTACATAATTTTTGGTCTGAAATATTTGAAACTATCTCAAATAGTATTGAGATCCCAATCAGCCCGACTGCCATAACTGCTTGCTTTGGTGTCTCTATCTCCCCTACTACCCTGTCTCTGCCACGATATAAAGCTGACCTGGTGGCATTTGTTACTCTCCTGGCTAGATGTCTCATTTTACTGCATTGGAAGTCACCCACTCCTCCATCTCACTCTATGTGGCTCAGGGATATTTTGCACTTCCTTAAGATGGAGAAAATAAGGTGTGTCATAAGGGGTTCTACAGCTAGATTTTTATAAAACATGGGGTCGTTTCTTTACTTATGTTGGGAACAAGGTTCAATCGACCCCCCATAAATAATGCTCACTTCTAGCCTAGCACTGTCCAGTCGATTGACCTATCTACATGTGCAAGTGTAACCTGATGTTTACCTTCTCACTTAAAAAAATTCAAATAATTGTTCCATTCCTCTATTTCTGCTGTACAGTCCTTGTCCTGAGTGTACATTACTGTATTTGCAAATCTGGTATGTCATAAATGTATAGATGTAGCAGTACTGTCTATCTGTATGTCATGTATGTCATATACTGTATGTCCTGATGAATTGAAAATGGGGGACCCTGATGTAAACAAGACGAAAGTCTTTCTCTGGTCTGCATCCCCTTAACAATTGTGAGTATTGAGCTGTACTGTATTGTACCTGTAATGGGAATTATTAAAGGACAAACGATGAGCCGCTTACATTAATCATTCTGAGTCATTATTAATAATAATAAGAAGGTTTATTCAATAAAGAAAGTTCATGACAGCGTGGCCACGCTGCCAGGCCAGTCACCCGCCAGAGACAGACATGTTTACCCACTAGCGTCTGACAGGGGACTGACCCAGAGGCCTGGTCAGACATACAATTGAATACATGAAATTACGTAGAAGAAAACAAAATGGCTGGTTAGAGAAATTAATAATACGACTATGTTATGGCTAAGCCTGGAAGGAAAACAGCAACTTCGTTACGACTGAGAGAATGATAGAGTAATCTTAAAGAGACATACACACATTAACCAGTAAATCTGGTCGGACTGAAACTCAAGCTGTATGACATGATAAAATAACAGAGACTCATAATGACATGATAATATATTCCACGACATACCCATTCTGCAATCTGTTAATAAAGTTTTCAATCAATCAATCAATACATATCTGTTTAATTGACTGTATGTCAGAAACAATATCTATATTTATTTTGTGGTGTACTCGCTGTAGTCTATATATTCAACAGACCTATACTTTGACTACCTATACGTAGCCTTGTGCAATATGTATATTATTTACATTTAACAGACCTATATTTTGTCTATTTATACATAGCTTTGTGCAATAGGTATATAGTTTATATTCAACAGACCTATATTTTGACTAATTATACATAGCTTTGTGCAATATGTATATTGGCTACATTTAACAGACCTATATTTTGACTACTTATATGTAGATATGTGCAATACGTCTGGCATATATGTGTACAGTTTGACCTTGTGCTCATCTCATATTGCAACGAAAAACTTCAATAAACAAAGTTTTGAAAAAAAAACATCCCCCTGACTCGTCCCTCTCATCCTCTCTGTCCTGTACCCCCTGACTCATCCCTCTCTGTCCTGTACCCCCTGACTCATCCTCTCTGTCCTGTACCCCCTGACTCATCCTCTCTGTCCTGTACCCCCTGACTCATCCCTCTCTGTCCTGTACCCCCTGACTCATCCCTCTCTGTCCTGTACCCCCTGACTCATCCCTCTCTGTCCTGTACCCCCTGACTCATCCCTCTCTGTCCTGTACCCCCTGACTCATCCTCTCTGTCCTGTACCCCCTGACCCATCCCTCTCTGTCCTGTACCCCCTGACTCATCCCTCTCTGTCCTGTACCCCCTGACTCATCCCTCTCTGTCCTGTACCCCCTGACTCATCCCTCTCTGTCCTGTACCCCCTGACTCATCCTCTCTCTGTCCTGTACCCCCTGACTCATCCCTCTCTGTCCTGTACCCCCTGACTCATCCTCTCATCCTCTCTGTCCTGTACCCCCTGACTCATCCCTCTCTGTCCTGTACCCCCTGACTCATCCCTCTCTGTCCTGTACCCCCTGACTCATCCCTCTCATCCTCTCTGTCCTGTACCCCCTGACTCATCCCTCTCATCCTCTCTGTCCTGTACCCCCTGACTCATCCTCTCTGTCCTGTACCCCCTGACTCATCCCTCTCTGTCCTGTACCCCCTGACTCATCCCTCTCTGTCCTGTACCCCCTGACTCATCCCTCTCTGTCCTGTACCCCCTGACTCATCCCTCTCTGTCCTGTACCCCCTGACTCATCCCTCTCTGTCCTGTACCCCCTGACTCATCCCTCTCTGTCCTGTACCCCCTGACTCATCCCTCTCTGTCCTGTACCCCCTGACTCATCCCTCTCTGTCCTGTACCCCCTGACTCATCCTCTCTGTCCTGTACCCCCTGACTCATCCCTCTCTGTCCTGTACCCCCTGACTCATCCCTCTCTGTCCTGTACCCCCTGACTCATCCTCTCTCTGTCCTGTACCCCCTGACTCATCCCTCTCTGTCCTGTACCCCCTGACTCATCCCTCTCTGTCCTGTACCCCCTGACTCATCCTCTCATCCTCTCTGTCCTGTACCCCCTGACTCATCCCTCTCTGTCCTGTACCCCCTGACTCATCCCTCTCTGTCCTGTACCCCCTGACTCATCCTCTCTGTCCTGTACCCCCTGACTCATCCTCTCTGTCCTGTACCCCCTGACTCATCCCTCTCTGTCCTGTACCCCCTGACTCGTCCTCTCTGTCCTGTACCCCCTGACTCGTCCTCTCTGTCCTGTACCCCCTGACTCATCCCTCTCTGTCCTGTACCCCCTGACTCGTCCTCTCTGTCCTGTACCCCCTGACTCGTCCCTCTCTGTCCTGTACCCCCTCACTCATCCTCTCTGTCCTGTACCCCCTGACTCATCCCTCTCTGTCCTGTACCCCCTGACTCGTCCCTCTCTGTCCTGTACCCCCTGACTCGTCCTCTCATCCTCTCTGTCCTGTACCCCCTGACTCATCCCTCTCTGTCCTGTACCCCCTGACTCATCCCTCTCTGTCCTGTACCCCCTGACTCATCCCTCTCTGTCCTGTACCCCCTGACTCATCCCTCTCTGTCCTGTACCCCCTGACTCATCCTCTCTGTCCTGTACCCCCTGACTCATCCTCTCTGTCCTGTACCCCCTGACTCGTCCTCTCTGTCCTGTACCCCCTGACTCGTCCTCTCTGTCCTGTACCCCCTGACTCATCCCTCTCTGTCCTGTACCCCCTGACTCATCCCTCTCATCCTCTCTGTCCTGTACCACCTGACTCATCCCTCTCTGTCCTGTACCCCCTGACTCATCCTCTCTGTCCTGTACCCCCTGACTCATCCTCTCTGTCCTGTACCCCCTGACTCATCCCTCTCTGTCCTGTACCCCCTGACTCATCCCTCTCTGTCCTGTACCCCCTGACTCATCCCTCTCTGTCCTGTACCCCCTGACTCATCCCTCTCTGTCCTGTACCCCCTGACTCATCCCTCTCTGTCCTGTACCCCCTGACTTTTTGTTTGTCGCTTCATTCTCCCCTCTTTTCTCTCCTTCAACCAGAATAAATGCCTCATATCCAAAAACCTCAAGAAGAAGTTGTGGTTGAGGATCAGAGGACCGGTCAGACAGACAACTAGACAGACAGACAGACAGACAGACAGACAGACAGACAGACAGACAGACAGACAGACAGACAGACAGACAGACAGACAGACAGACAGACAGACAGACAGACAGACAGACAGACAGACAGACAGACAGACAGACAGACAGACAGACAGACAGACGGTTGGGTTGTACTGTTTGACTGGCTGGCTGTTCATTAATGAGTGCTGACAGCTTCCATGCAGGCTAAAGCGACAGTGAGAAAGGGGGCTCCGCCGGACCAGAGGGCTTCCCCGGGCTGCCGTCGGGACCACGTTTGATCTCGGGGTGGCGCTGCGTTTGAAGTGCCCACTCCCCTCTCCTCTTGTTTGCTTTCTTAAGCCCTGTTGTGTTTGGTGGGGGCGGACCAGCCTGGCGTGGGGCGATGGGACGGTTCCAGTAACCACACAATCTGGTGGAGGTAAAAAAAGAGAAGAGAAAAAAGCACCTGATTAGGTCTCATGGATGTTTCCGTCACACACTGATGCTAACACACTGATGCTAACACACTGATACTAATACACTGATGCTAACACACTGATGCTAACACACTGATACTAATACACTGATGCTAATACACTGATGCTAACACACTGATGCTAACACACTGATACTAACACACTGATGCTAACACACTGATACTAACACACTGATGCTAACACACTGATACTAACACACTGATGCTAACACACTGATACTAACACACTGATACTAACACACTGATGCTAACACACTGATGCTAACACACTGATACTAACACACTGATACTAACACACTGATGCTAACACACTGATACTAACACACTGATACTAACACACTGATGCTAATACACTGATGCTAACACACTGATACTAACACACTGATGCTAACACACTGATACTAACACACTGATACTAACACACTGATGCTAACACACTGATGCTAATACACTGATGCTAACACACTGATGCTAACACACTGATGCTAATACACTGATGCTAACACACTGATACTAACACACTGATACGAATACACTGATGCTAACACACTGATGCTAACACACTGATACTAACACACTGATGCTAACACACTGATACTAACACACTGATGCTAATACACTGATACTAACACACTGGAGGACCCTGATGTAAACAAGACAAAAGTATTTTTCTGGTCTGCATCCTCGTAGCAGTTGTTTGTATTGAGCCGTACTGTATTGTACCCATTCTGTAATCTCTAAAGTTTTCAATCAATCAATCAAACTGATGCTAACACACTGATGCTAACACACTGATAATAACACCACAACCACTTTACTCCAATCGCAACCCAACCCCAGATTAACCCCAAGCGTGATGTATTTTTTAATTTATTTTTTAAAATACAGGTTCCATTCTTTATCGTGTGGACCGGCTGTGGTGGAATTTTTTTATTTTTATTTTTGGCGTAAGCCATGAAATCCTTGGTTGGCGTGCCAGTCTGGCTGCCTAGCCATTGTCTGACCCCAGCCTCACTGGTCCCATTGATGCTCTCCATCCAGCTGTAAAATCAGGGGGGTGGGGGGGACACGAAACCCCTCTGAAAACAAGATGTCGCCCCCATTGGCTGTGTCAGAGCGGGTTAGAACGGTGGTGGTGGTGGTGGGCAGGGATATAAAACAGGCCATGTTTGCTTCCTGTTCGCTTCCGCACTGTATCCCCTCTCGTTCCTGGCCAGGGATTTAGGGTTTCGCCACAGACATTCTGCAGCCTTTAAAGCCTCAATCCATTATTTATTTATCATTATTATTATTATTATTATTATTATTATTATTATTATTATTATTATTATTATTATTATTATTATTATTATTATTATTATTATTATTATTATTATTATTATTATTATTATTATTATTATTATTATTATTATTATTATTATTATTATTATTATTATTATTATTATTATTATTATTATTATTATTATTATTATTATTATTATTATTATTATTATTATTATTATTATTATTATTATTATTATTATTATTATTATTATTCTTCCAGATTGAAGATAATATATTTGTAATATAGATATGTGTCACCCCAGTGTTTATAAACATTACTGATGTAAATAAACCTTCTACAGCCACAATATGACAGAGTGTTAGTCCTTGTATCAAGAGCTCAGTCGATCAACTAGAGAATGAATGTCTTCAGTCCTGTTTTGTATTTTTGGTGCTGGGGCTATACTGATTTGTTTACTCTTTGATTACAGATTGCGGCTTTAACAAAGGACAGATTAGCATAGCAGGCTCACCAGGAACTCTGTCAGCATTGAACACATTTCCCCAGGAAGTGATGTTCTGCATAATCTGTTCCTCCTACACCACACACCACACCACTTCAACCCCAGCATAGAGAAATTACTGAAGGGAGAGGGGGGGTTGGGAGCGAGGAGAGAGAAAAGGTGATGAGAGAGGGATAAAAGAGGTTCAAAACAAATATGGGCAAATGTTCTTTTAAATTCTGGGGAGCCACAAATTGGAATTTGCTACCTTCACAGCTAAAATGCATCAGTAGCCGACACAATTTTAAGAAAAAAGTTAAATCATGGCGCCTCGACAATGTCAAAAACTAGATTTTAAAATGCATGTAAATGTTGTCTGATACATTGTTGCATGTGGCTACGTTTGTACTGCATTTAAAATGTTCATGTCTATGGAGTTTGTCAAATAGTTATTTATGATCATGTTTTGTATTGCTCGTCTGTCTGAGACCAAGGCTCACAATGGCAATAAGTCTTGACTTTTTTGTGTAGCATCCTTGACGTTTTTCTGGAATCTTGTATTTAAAAAAAAAAGTCTAATAAAATCAAATCAAATCAAGTCAGTGCAGTTGCCGTACCAGACTGCGATGCAGTTGGTGAGTATGCTTTCTATGGCGCATCGGTAAATGTTCAACCAGACTCTAAGGAGACAGGTGGGTTTCCTCAGGTGTTGAGGATCCAAGAGAGGTCCGCGGAGATGTGGATTCCCAGGAACGACTGTGTGGCTCAGCGGAGTAGCAATACAATCATCAAATTTGCTGACGACACAGTGGTGGTGGGCCTGATCTCTGCCAACGACGAGAGGGCCTACCTGGAAGAGGTCAAGGTCCTGGCGGGATGGTGCCAGGAAAACAGCCTCTCCCTGAACGTCAGCAAAACAAAGGAGATGATTGTGGACTTCAGGAGGTCGGGGGTCAAGGACTACAGCCCCCTCAGCATCGACGGGGCACCGGTTGAGAGAGTCAACAGCTTTAAGTACCTCGGAGCCTACATATCCGAGGACTTGACATGGACCACACACATTGACAGTGTTGTGAAGAAGGCACGACAACGCCTCTACTTCCTCAGGCGCCTAAGGAAGTTCCAAGTCAGCCAGAAGATCCTTAAGAACTTCTACTCATGTACAATAGAGAGCATCTTGACCGGCAACATCACCTCCTGGTTTGGGAATAGCACTGCACAAGACCGAAGCAGACTACAAAGAGTGACACGTTCAGCCGAACGCACAATTGGAGGGGGGCTCCCCACCCTCCAGAACATTTACTACAAGCGTTGCAAGGGCAAGGCTAAGAGAATCATTAAAGACTCCAGTCACCCGAACAACTGCCTCTTTGAACTGCTGCGGTCAGGCAAGCGATACCGGAGTCTCAAGGCGAGCACAGAAAGACTCAGAAGAAGCTTCTATCCCCAGGCCATCAGGCTGCTAAACGAACAATGAATGAACACTACACAACAACAACCACCAAACGCACATAGCACACACATCCACACGCACACACTCACTTTAAACAAACACACTGTAGCACCCACTCCACACACTTTATAGCACACACCCACTTTAAACAAACACACTGTAGCACCCACTCCCCACACTTTATATTTATGGATGAAGGATTGCACTACAACTCGGACACCTTACTGTAAATTGTACCTAAAATTGTACCTCATCCCATTTCTGCTTTGCACTAGATAGTACTGTACATTAGTACACTGCATAGTATTGTGTATTGTATATTATATGGTAACTCAGAACATTGTACATATGTCTATACCGAACACTGTGACCTCATTTTTCTTCTTCTAAATTCATGCTATATTATGTTATTATGTTATTTGATACTATCTTGTCTAGCACAGTCTCTGGAGCGTAACAGTAAGAAGCATTTTGTATGAAAGTATTCTGTACTTCTGTATGACAACTATTAAAGAACTTGAACTTGAACTTGAACTGGAGACACACTGGACCTCCGTCCCGTTGATACGGACGCTGTGTGTGTGCTCTGGCTCTATTCTTCCTGAAGTCCACAATGAGCTCTTCAATTACAGGAACATGTAATCTACATTGTGTAATAGAAGCTGGCCACAGCTCTGGAAGTTAGTGGAGAGAGAGAGAGAGAGAGAGAGAGAGAGAGAGAGAGAGAGAGAGAGAGAGAGAGAGAGAGAGAGAGAGAGAGAGAGAGAGAGAGAATGCTTCCCTGTTTTGCTCAGAGCGTGTTTGGAAATGGGATGCCTGGCTCTGTGGGCGCTATTCATAAAACATTGACTCCGAAAACCACATCAGAGAATGTAAAATGTGCATAAAACACGAGCGATGAAAACATCAGATATAAGAGAGTATAAGTTAGTGATCTTGTATCAAGGCTGAATTTCCCAACTCCACCACCAATGCAAATCCATCCGGATGGGAATGAGATGGACTTTTCTGATAAACAATTACCCTGACCCTCACTCCACATAAGCACACGCACGCACGCACGCACGCACGCACGCTCACGCTCACACACACACACACACACACACACACACACACACACACACACACACACACACACACACACACACACACACACACACACACACACACACACACACACACACACACACACACACACACACACACACAGGCACACACACAGGCAACACACATCTTTCCGCACAGGCGACCATACTGTATATTGCTGCTGTTGCTGGATGAAAACCTTGTATCACTAAAACTTTGCACGGAGCAAGTTGCACCCTTACTTACAATTCATTATGAAATGAAAATGGGGGACCCTGATGTAAACAAGACGAAAGTCTTTCTCTGGTCTGCATCCCCTTAACAATTGTGTGTATTGAGCTGTATTGCATTGTACCCATTCTTTGATTGATTGATTGATTGATTGAAAAGTTTATTAACAGATTGCAGAATGGGTACAATACAGTACAGCTCAATACACACAATTGTTAAGGGGATGCAGACCAGAAAAATACTTTCGTCTTGTTTACATCAGGGTCCCCCATTTTCATTTCATGAATTGTAAGGGTACAACTTGCTCTGTGCAATCCATTCTTTGTGGATTTAGTGTTTGAATTATGTGGGGGCCAATGGGAGCTCAGCCCCCATAGATAGAGTCTGAGCCCCCATAGTCAACAATACCTGTGGGGGTCTCTCAAATCTTTAATAATATAAACAAATAACATAAATTTGGTAAAATCTTTCAAATTAAATTGTTGTATTATTTGATCAGATAGAATAAAATAGACTTTTAATTGTCATTGCACACAAGTATACAACGCAATTTCAGGGGAGCTCCCACAGAATATTTTAAATAATAAGGTGCATGATGAGCGGTAACATAGTGATTATCAAGTCCGGGTAAAGTGCATGTGCACGTGAGGGGACAGTCAATGAGAGTTTAACAGTCTGACTGCTTGGGGGAAAAAGCTGTTCATAAATCTTGAACTCTTGGCATGTATGGACCGGTATCTCCTCCCTGAGGGGAGGAGCTGAAAGAGGTGATGTCCTGGGTGAGACTGGTCCTTGATGATACACTTGGAGCGGTGGAGGCAGCGGGAGGTGAAGACGGAGGTGATGTTTGGTAGAGGAGTCCCGACCATCCTGCCTGCCGCCTTCACCACCCTCTGTAGAGCCTCTTGCTCTGCCTTTGTGCAGCTGGAGAACCACACAGACACACCGTAGGTCAGCACACTCTCAACCGCACAATGATAAAAGTTGACAAGGAGATTTCGTGGCAGGCCAGTCTGCTTCAGCTTCCTTAGGTAGTATAGGCATTGTTGAGCTTTCCCGATCACTGAGGCGGTGTTGGTGCTCCAGGACAGGGTCTCACTCACACTGAGACCCAGGAACTTGAACTCAGTGACCCTCTCCACTACCTCCTTGTTGATGAGCAGAGGGGAGTGGTCAGGCCTTGATCTTCTAAAATCCACTATGATCTCTCTTGTTTTCTTTATGTTGAGCGCCAGGTTGTTGCTGTCACACCAGGCTGTAAGGTCTTCCACCTCCCTCCTGTAGGCATACTCATTGTTGTTTGTTATCAGACCCACAACTGTGGTATCGTCTGCAAACTTTATGATGTAATTGGAGGGGTAGGAGGGGGAACAGTCATGTGTGAGCAGGGTGTACAGTAATGGGCTAAGTACGCAACCCTGCGGGGCGCCGGTGCTGAGAGACAGGGTGGACGAGTTGCCCAGCCTGACGGCTTGTGTGCGGTTTGTGAGGAAGTCCAGCACCCAGTTACACAGTATATTACACAGACCCAGGGTTTGGAGTTTACTGATGAGTTTACGGGGGAGTATAGTGTTGAAGGCAGAGCTATAGTCGGCAAAGAGCATTCTTACGTAAGTGTTTTTATTCTCTAGATGTTCTAGGGTGGTATGAAGCACAATGGCTATAGCATCTTCAGTTGATCTGTTCTGCCTATAAGCAAACTGGTATTGGTCAAAGGAGGCCGGGATGATGGATGTGATGTGTTTCCTGACCAGTCTCTCTAGACATTTTAGCAAGGAGGGGGGTGAGATGCAAAATGCAAATAAGTACATATGGCATTATATATCAGAGGTGAGTAATAAAATTAACAAATATTGATGGTTAAGAATGAGACTGAATAATGACATGACACAATAGTCTAATGATTAGACTGTTGTGTGATGTGATTGATTGATTAAAAACTGTGAAAAAAGTTTAAAAAAAAGTTGTAGAACGCGCTCACCTCACTAGACTTGACACTGGGTGCTGTAACCTCTGATATCATACATAAAAAATAGGGAAACAATGTCCAGGCACGGACTCCAGGTTTTTCAAATTTATTGGCAGCCTGAAATCATATCGTGACGTTTCGGTGTGAACACACCTTCTTCAGAATGGCTTGCATGAAGCATGAAGGGTAAGTGACCCAAGTTTATACAAGTCAAACAGGAAGTGACAACATAGGAAGTGACAACACATTCCAACAAGCGATCTGCACAAGAGTACAAAATACCACTTACAAGCACAACCTGTTCAGAAGTATGTAAATCAAAAAGAATGTAAATCAACAAAGAGATATATCTATATATGTTATACAGAGTAGGCCTACATCTTAAACTACTGAAATATAAACACTCATGACCCATAGTAGCCGTCTTTCAATTATAAATATAAGGGATGATAAATGAAAATAAAAATAATTAATAAACAATCGAATGAAAATAATCAAATGAAACAGGTCAAAACATTTTCCTCATTGAGGCCTCTAGGCTCTAAACAATCCAGAAAGTGAACATAAAAGCTTTCCCTTTGTAGCAAGAGCCTGTCTCTGTCACCGCCTCTTGGTGGTCTCAAGACTTGCTCTAAACCCATGTATTTTAAGCCAGAAATATCATGTCCTAACTTATTAAAGTGCCTTGCAACTGAAGACTTCTCGTCATTTCTTCTGGTCATCTGGAGCGAAACAGAAAGTAGCATTTTGTATAAAAGTATTCTGTACTTCTGTATGACAACTAATAAAGAAACTTGAAACTTGAAACTTGAACTTCTTCTTATAGAACATTTGTGCTCAGAAATTCGATTTTTAAAACGTCTTCTTGTTTTTCCAACATAGTAAAGGTTGCAAGGACATTTAAGCAAGTAAACCACAAAATTAGAATTACAGGTGATCCTGCCTCTAACAGCGATACTCCTACCTGTACTTGGTTGTAAATAAAATTTCTCTTTAATCATGCCATGACATTGGGTACAAGACAAACATGGAAAATTGCCATTTGGAATATTAGCCATAAAATGGGTACATTTTTTGGGAAAATCTGTTTTAACTAACTGGTCCCTTAAGTTAGATTGCCGTTTGTAGTAATATTTGGGTGGTTCTTGGAACACAGCTCCGATCTTAGGATCTGACTTTAAAATGTACCAGTATTTGTTCACAATATCATGCATATCTATATATATTGAAAACTGTAACATTGCAGAATGGGCACAATACAGTATGGCTCAATACACACAATTGTTAAGGGGATGCAGACCAGAGAAAGACTTTCGTCTGGTTTACATCAGGGTCCCCCATTTTCAATTCATAATGACATTTATGACATACACAACATACAGATATACAGATATATATCATGACATTAACCCTTTGATCGCCAGGGTTAAATTCATAATTTACCATCCCTCGCCAGCCCTATTTAACATGGAGAAGTTCCCCTTCTTTGCAGGGCTATAACTTTTTAAATTGTATTGCTCAATTGACATTACCATGGCCCATTCAAAGTCCTATATCTATTGTTCAGGGTGTATCAATGTTATACTTTTTCATTCACATATTCATACTAAAATACGGTCTAAAGTATAAGTCTGTTTTTATCGTTTTCTGCAGCTTTCTCCAGAACTTGATTTATAGCCCCAAATGCATTATATTGATGATCAAATACAGTTTGGTAGGAATCTGTGCGAGATAAAAAATTTCAACTGTACGTGGTTCTAGGAGTTACTATGTATGATCTGATGTTGACCGGATGGGCGGGGGGTCGTTTATAATTCCGTGGGCAACGTTATATCATTCATCTAGTGTGGGTGATATGATCATTGGAGCAGTTAGTATAGAAGACATTACAAAATAACGCTGAAACTCACCGTAGCTTCCTCGCGCCGTTGGGAGATGAGCGTGGAACAAAATTTTTTCTATTATGGGATGTCAAAATATCCGATCCATTTCCAGGTTGTATAATAGTATATACGTCCAAATCATGTTGTTTACCGAGTTATTGGTAACCGATCGCCATCCATTGTGTCAAGATGGAGTCCTGCTAATGATAGCGAGTGCCCGGACGAAATATGGGTGAGCACCACTTCATCCGCATCACTTCCTGTTTGGGCGAGCGGCCGATCGGCCACCAGATGACGCTCTTGAACCGTTAGAGAGTTGATAGGGTCTCACCAGTAGATATAATGTCTCCGGGGGAGAAATATGATTTCGATCACAGATTTTTGAACTATTGATATCAATGACGCCGTACAGCGTCATCGGCAGAATAAGCATGGCGGGGAATGACGCTGAAAAGTGTCAACGCCGATTAAAGGGTTAATGACATACATGATGAAATACAAGATATACAGTACTGTTACATTTGTGACATACAATATATACAAATATACAGTACTGTTAAACAGAGATCCTAACAGAAAATATATATATACGAGGGGGAGGAAACTGTACATTAGGAGGGGGTGGGAGGGGGGGGTTGGACATTTACGGGGGCCAGTTTAATTAGTTTTCATTAGTATTAGACTTTAATCCTAATGAGATATTCCTCTAAATATGACTTCGAAAACGGCCAAAATTTCAGAAAAAAATTGTAAAAAAAAGAATTCAGGGGGCCCCCATAGCTCTCAGGTGATAACTCGAACCCTTAGGGTAAACCTTTCAAAGATTAAGAAAAGACACATTTTCAGATTGACACCCATGTATTTTTGAAGTCACACAAGTCAAATTGACTTTATTGAGGACCTGCAAGATTTTCGTTCGCTTCTTGGTGTGCTGCATTCAGTGGAGAGCTAGCGTGCATCGTGTTCCATGGGATCTGACATGTCAGGCTACATCTTCCATAAACGGCAGAGTTCCATAAAGCTGCATGCCGTCAAGTGGGTCACATGAGGAATGCAGCCGGATGTAACGTGGATGCCTTCTAGCCTCTACCGTCCTGTCTTTGGCAATTTCAGCCATTTCAATGTGCGGTTTATATGTTTTCCCCCCTCGGAATGCTCAAATGTGTGTGGTCCATGCTCAAACTATTGAGACACTAGGGGGCAAATTCACAAAGAATGGATTGCGCAGCACTCAGGGACACGAGAAGTCAGTCAAAGTTGGGGGTGCTGAGATAACTCATAATATAACGTCATATGCGCATGCGCATCATTCGTGATTTTCCATTCATTTGAAAGGTCAACATTTTACACTACAACAGACGGCAAACTTGAATACCGACATGTGGATAGTTCACACACGAAATGCAGCAGTTCTTTTCCTAATCAGAAGACAATGTATTGTGGATTTAGATGCAGCAGGGTAGCAACAAGGCACTTAACTTTTGTGCACTGTGCACAGGATCGTATAACAGATGAATATACATGAATAATCATGGGCATCTAACAGTTAGCACTAGTGACAATTTACACATTTTTGTGACAGAATGAATTGAACACACAGCAACCATATTAATAACGAGTAACTGGACTTTTCTCTCAGTGACGTCGGGCCGCCAGCCGCACATACTATTGTTGTGACTTAGATCAAACAAGTGAGCATGCATGGCGCAGGAGAGATAACAAAAACATATTTGCCTACCTTAATTAAGAAGACGGTAGAACAGGGCCAGTTGTGCTCATGGGTCATGGAAATAAACTCCCTCATGATAACACATGAATGTCCAGTGAGTCCAGAACTTCACAGACCGAAAGGCCAGCTCCAAAACAACAGTCTGTGCAGTATTTTGGTCTTTGGCAACAACTTGTTGTGAGAGCAGTGCATTAATCGGTGTTCGTTTTAATGCTGCCAGTTTGTTGACGGCCTCTGTGTGTTGATGGGACTTCTCATGCTCCCTAAATCTCCCTGTCTTTCGTCAGTTGTTAAATCCTCGTTAGCTAGCTGCTGGTGCTGAGCTTCCGACGTTCTCTCCTCCGGGTTGCTAGAGTGACAGCCTGTCTGTGTTCTCTCCTCCGGGTTGCTAGAGGCGTCTGTGTCCATCGGCAGGGACTCTGAGTCGCCTGTATTTCTTTTTTTTGCCTTTGGGCGCATTATTATTAAAGAAATCAGATATTCGTTTTTGAGAAATTTTCTGAGACACAAGTAAACACACTACTGTTATTCAACCTCAACCGTGACGTGTCCTCATCCTTCGCGCCGAAATCCACGTCACATAGTAGGCGTCGGCGATGTGTGTGTGACTGTCTGTGCGCTGCAATTGTGCGTCAGACTCAGATACACAGAAAATATCATTAAATAGTGGATTTCAACCATTAAAAAAAAAAAAGCTTACACTAAAATGCTAACTAAAAAAATTCAAGTTTTGTATTCATATTTAGTAAATCTTTTGACGTTGCTTGCAGTTACAACTCCCCGCCAACAGGGGGTGCACCCTCAGCACCCCTAGTTCCCGCGTCACTGGCAGCGCTAATGGCACCCTTAACTAACACGATTAGCTCCTGATTTGCTCCAGTGCAGTTGGCTCGCGGAGCAGTTTGCACCTGGCAGCGCTGTTGGCAGATATCAGGAAGGGAAATAAACCTGAAATGAGGGAGAGGGAAGCTCTTAAATCCAATGCACACGGCGGGCAATTTTTGCCAGGTGACCGATAGAATGTTATCATTGTTATGAATGAGAGAACCCACACAGCAGGATATTTTCTTTTTTTTAAACTTTGACCAGTCAGCTGGTTCTTTTTAGCGTTTATCGCTTTTTCTTCGCATTCATACTTGGTCAAGTTCGACCGACAGAAGCAGGCTGAAAGGGTTCAGATGGGGGGAAAGACACTCTGGGAAAGGCACGGCTGCCGTCCGGGATTCGAACGCGCTCAGCCCCAGATCCGCGCGAGCGCGGTTGTCCACGGCGCTGAAATAGCACTCGCGGTACGTGGTGAGCTACTGGAGCTCCCCCAGCAGGATATTTTCAAGCGACAATCGCGCAGCAAGGTCACAATGAGGAAATAACATGACTTCTACTGGTGTATCATTAATTTAGTTAGTTATTAATTAACTAATTTAGTTAGTAATTTATATGTGCTGCTTAATATAGCCTACATAAACAAATTTGTCTGTTTATCGATACTCCCATCAATCGACAATCATGACGTTGCATTACTGCTGATCAGCACGCCTTTTATGTTAACTGGGGGGGGGGGGGGAGTTTAATTGGTAACGTTAGCAAGCTATAATCTCCAGACATGTTTTGGCCATTCAAGACCGTTTTCAAATGTCCAATCTAACGAATTTTGTTTGCTCATAATAGCCTACTGCTGAATAACATGGACAAACAATTATGTTCCATGATTTTATTAAAACACAAACTGCCTATAAATGGTTATCGAGCTGCGAGCCCTACGCAGCGTGAAGCAGATCGAGTCAGTTTTATCACGTTGTATAAAGCAGGTTGAATTTATTTGTATCTTTTTTGTAGCCCAGACCTACAGATCTATTCATCTTACATAACAGTATTTTTCACCATTTGTATTTAGTTTATTTCATATTGTATTTAGTTTATTTTGTAATGTATAGAGCTTGCTTAATTTGTATTTTCATGATTGATTGATTGATTGATTGAAAACTTTTATTAACAGATTGCAGAATGGGTACATTACAGTACAACTCAATACACACAATTGTTTACATCAGGGTCCCCCATTTTCAATTCATAATGACATTTATGACATACACAACATACAGATATACAGATATAAAAATCTAATCTAGTCATCTAATCTAATCTAACCATGACATTTATGACATACAGATATACTGTTACATTTGTGACATACAAGATATGCAAATATACAGTACTGTTAACAGAGATCCTAACAGTAAATTTATACATACGAGGGGGAGGGAAATGTACATTAGGAGGGGGTGGGTGGGTGGGAGGGTGTTCGGACATTTACAGGGGCAAGTTTATAATTGCAGCCTCCCAAAGGTGCTCTTTGAGAGCGGTTTTGAAGGTGGGTAGGGATTCAAATTTACGGCTGTGGGTAGGGCGTTCCACATTGATGTGGCATAATTGCAACACATTGCATCCTTTGTTTTTGTCACTATCTTTCATCATTGCATCCCCAAATAAATTATTTTGAGCAGACCTGTCCATGGTGCTGAAACTTTAGACCGAAGTTAGGCACTGTGCCAGTGAGAAAGGTGTATTTAATGTTAAGAGTTAAGAATAGAGCCCACATTGTCATATACTCTATATATATCATATACCTCAAGATGGCGTTACTGAATGCCCGCTCCATTGGAAATAAATCCTTCATTTTGAATGATGTTATCTCCTCAAAAGGTTTGGACTTCATGTTTTTGACTGAGACCTGGCAAAAGAGTGAGGAATATAGTCCACTAATAGAACTGTGTCCATCGGACTGTTCCTTTATCAGCACCCCTAGGACATCAGGACGCGGTGGAGGCCTCGCTGTGGTGTTCAGAAACTGTTGCAAGTCAAATGGTCAGCGCTGGGACTTTTTCCTCATTTGAACTGCAATTGATCAAAGTTGGTCGCTCAGATCCGTTTTATTGTGTTTTAATTTACCGCCCTCCTGGTTCAAATAGCTCGTTCATGCCTGAGTTTAGTGAATTCCTTTCCTCCATTATCAATCTGGACAGAGTTTTAATGGCTGGTGATTTCAACATCCACGTTGATGATAAAACAGATAACTTTGCTGTTAATTTTCTAAATCTCACTGAGTCATTAAATTTCACCCAGCACGTGACCGGTCCCACTCACACCCATGGACATACATTGGACCTTGTGTTCTCGCATTGGGTTAAGTGTTGACTCCATTTGTTCCGAAGATTTGCATGTTTCTGATCATGACTGTATAATGTTTAATCTATCATTTGAGTTGACCTTCGTGCCCGGTAAACATGTAAAGTCCTCTCGTGTCCTTGGTAAACTCTCTGCGGAGACATTTTCCTCAGTTTTTGATCAAAGCGCGGTGCAGTCCTCACAAGCTGATGTAGACTCTCTGGTCAGCGCATTTAACTCATATTGCTCATCCATATTGGATAAAGTGGCTCCAATAAAGACGCGCCTCATTCCGTCAGTAAAACCATATCCCTGGTTAAATGATGCCATTCGTTGTTTCAGGCGTACATGTCGGAAGGTGGAGCGTTTATGGAAATCCACAAAACTCCAAGTCCACCGCCTCCACTACAAGGAACTGTTAACCGATTTTAACAATATGGTCAAGGACGCGAGAGTCTCCTATTTTTACAATCTGATTAGAACCAGTAAGCGAAATCCAAAATTTCTATTTGACACCATCGCCAATATTGTCACCCCCGCTCCCCCGGTTGTACCCATATTCTCAAACAAGGATTGTAGTGATTTCCTCTCCTTCTTTGTGAACAAGGTTGAATATGTTAGGGCCAACATCATCCCCTCCCTCACTTTCCCTCCAACCACACCCTCCCGCCCATCAATTCTTAATGATTTCCTTCCCATCTCCTTGACGGACCTGATAAAACTAGTGGGATCTATGAAAACCTCCTCAAGCCCATTAGATATCATACCGACATGCATGCTTAAAAATGAAGGCGTACTCACCTCCATTGCTCCGTGTCTGGTTGCCATTATAAACTGCTCACTTCAAACTGGTTGTGTCCCAGTATATTTTAAACAAGCAGTTGTTCAGCCTCTCTTAAAGAAGCTAAACCTTGATCCGTCCCTCCCCAAAGATTATAGGCCCATATCAAAATTGCCGTTCATCTAAAAAATCACTGAAAAGGTTGTTGCCATTCAACTCACTGCTGCCTTAAATGCACACTCCATTTTTGACAAATTCCAATCTGGTTTCCGTCAGAAGCATTCTACCGAAACAGCCCTCCTCAGAGTCTCAAATGACATCATGAGATCATCTGACGAGGGAAAATGTTCTGTGCTGGTGCTATTGGACTTAACTGCAGCTTTTGATACAGTCGACCACTGCATTTTGATCGAAAGGCTGAGGCAGTGGGCTGGCATCACTGGGAGTGCGCTGGACTGGTTCTCCTCCTATCTGCAAGATAGGAGTTTTTCTGTGTCTACTGGCACTTTCACATCCGAAACTGCTCCATTGTCCTGTGGCGTGCCCCAGGGTTCTGTGCTGGCTCCTACTCTGTTTGCACTTTACATGCTCCCCCTGGGAGTAATCATTAGTCAATTCAAAGAGGTCTCTTATCATTTCTACGCTGACGATATCCAATTATATGTCTCTTTCAAGCCTGAACAAACTGACAAATTATCTTCCCTCTTTGACTGCCTGACTGCTGTCAAGGATTGGATGGCAAACAACTTCCTTCAGTTAAACGCAGAAAAAACTGAGGTTCTTATTATAGGCTCAGAAAAAGTCACCTCAGAAGTTGCCACATGCATGGGGACCCTCTCAACAAATCTGAGGCCCAAGCTCAGAAACCTTGGTGTGATCTTTGACCAGCAGATGCGCTTTGATCACCACATTAGATCTCTGACACGTACCTGTTTTTTCCATCTACGAAATATTGCCAAACTCCGATCTGTTGTGTCCCAGGTAGAGCTGGAAATGATTATTCATGCTTTTGTTTCATCCCGCCTGGACTATTGTAACTCCCTTTTCACTTGCCTCGATGCATCCACTTTGGGCCGGCTACAAATGGTCCAAAACGCAGCCGCTAGGCTGCTGACTAGGTCGAGAAAATATTGCCACATCACTCCCATCTTAGTTTCCCTTCACTGGCTCCCCATCAACTTCACTTTAAGGTTCTGGTCATCACCTATAGAGCACTCCTTGGTCAGGCACCTGCCTACATCTGCGACCTACTGCGTCCATACACCACGAACAGATCGCTCAGGTCGTCTGATCAGGGCTTGCTGGCTGTCCCCCTGTCTAGATTGAAGAAAAAAGGGGACCGAGCATTCGAAACCGTGGCCCCCAGGTTGTGGAATGCTCTGCCCTTGGACCTTAGATCTGTGGTCTCTGTAAACACTTTTAAAAAGCAGATAAAGACTGTGCTGTTTAAACAGGCATTTGGCGAATTATGCTCTATGTAAATCTTTTATGTCTTTTTATCTGTTTTGGCTTTTCCTGATCTTTCACGTTTTTAATTATTTTCTTTTACCATGCTGCTACCTTTTGCATTTTATTGATGTTTTTACTATGTGAAGCACTCTGTGAAGCACTTTGTGACCCTGGTCTGTGAAAGGTGCTATATAAATAAACTTTACTTACTTATTTACTTACTTACTTACTTACTTACTTACTTACTTACTTACTTACTTACTTACTTACTTACTTACTTACTTACTTACTTACTTACTTACTTACTTACTTACTTACTTACTTACTTACTTACTTACTTACTTACTTACTTACTTACTTACTAATAAACCTTTCATTGACTGTGTTTCCAGCGTCTACTCCTCATGGACCTGATGAAACGTTATAAATTAAAAGTTTATTTTGGAGCATATGAGTGTGCAGGTTCTATTCTCTTTATTGTGATTATTACCTAACCAAGCACCCAAAGGAGTGATGTGCTTTGGGGGGGACTATAATATATTATAGCATTGCCCCATGCTACGATCCAGGCATCTGAACCGGCTTTTTAAGAGCCAAATGTGGCTTTCAGTTCAAAGTGCTTTACATAATAAAGACATAATAAAACAAGCAGCAAGAGCAATGCATAACACAAATAAAAATTGCAGCATGATGCAAAATCTAAATCTTGTTACAAAATTAATAAATCAATAGCACCGACAACATTGGGGAAGCCAACAACGTTAAATAACAATATTTAAATAATAAATAAGATTGCATGGGATCTCTGGGTGGCTGACTCAATATCATCCTTGATTTCATCGAGTAGATCAAGAATAGCTTAAACTGGCAACGTGTGTCTCTCGGTCTTGCCTAAATCAAAAAGTGATATTCTCCTTAGAAATATTCTTTCACGAGCACGCCTGGCATTATGATGCCTTCGCCTGGCAACAATTACTGCTGCCATGATCACCTGAGACGCTGGTAATGTCACCCCTTTATAAATGCGCTTAGTTACCTCCAAATCTCTCAAGATGTAAATAGCGTTGCTTTAACTCCGCGGTGCAATTAGTGCCGATCTTTGTGAATTGTGAGTATTTCTGGATGAGGCTCATTTGCATAGAAAGGGGCACATGTTCCGCCCATATTACCTCATTTAAATACCAGCAAATAGCACCGACGCACCGAGACGCAATGCTAAGGGCAATGCAATTACCACCGTATTTCACCCTTTGCGCTTGCTTTGTGAATAGCAAACTGTGTTTCAGAGCTATTTGCACCGGCATAGCATCAGAAAAAGCCACGCAATCCCTTTGTGAATTCGCCCCTATGTGTTACCAAGACTGGAGGGTAATCACTTGAGTTTGTGTTAAAGTAGCTCAGGGTTCACAGGCGCAAATAAACTTCTTAGATCATAGGAATAACATTATATGAATTCTTAAACTGGGTGTAGTTCCCCTTTGAATACCTCAACAGGTGATCTCATCTGAGGACAATGTCATCACGTAGTAGAAGTAACATATTGCTGCCATGATGCTGTGGTAAAATGAAAGGTGAGTAAACTAACCTCCAGCCAATAATCACTAGATAGTTGAGACGGCGCAGCCTGTCATGCCGCACATATACGCCCACTTCTCCATATCCAAAACAGCATGTTACATTTTCAAAAGTTATCAATAAAATGTCAGTTACCAGCAGTGCCTGTATTGCTCGTTCGTCTCTTTGAAGTTGTGCCGTTTATTATGCTTTATTCCCCCCCCCCCCCCCCCAAAAAGAAAAAATTATGTAACTTGCATCAGTCTGATACACTAAACTAAAGAATAGTTGCATTAGTACAGGCAGGGGATTGGGATGTTAACCAATAAGCATGTGGTTTAAAGGAACACGCCAACATTATGGGAAATGCGCTTCCTGTCTTCTCCAGAGTCAAGACAAGAGGATAGATACCACTTTCATCTCTGTACGTTCAGTAGAAAGCTAGCCTAGCTTAGCACAAATGAATGGAAGCGGATACAGACCCCTAGCCTAGCTTGAAACTCAGCCGGGTAGCATTCTATTGAACACAGACTCTGTCTGACTCAGACGGTAAGCGCATTTCCCATAATGTTGCTGTTCCTTTAATATCAGTATATTTTCACAATATTACCTATGGACATTTAATTATTTTGAGATGTTTGAGATTTTCCGGGCTCCCCCTTTCCGAGGGCCTCTAGAAAGTGCATGGGAGTTTGCATACTTACCAGACCTTTGGATGGATGGAGATGGAACAGGATCTGGCACTCGAAGCACGTTTTGAGCCTTTCGCCTCCATTTCCTGTAATATTGCAGTGAATTATCACCGATCATCATTAGCTCGCTGCTCTGCGGTCACTGGATGAAACTGGTGCTGGATAATGCTTTGGAAAGAGTTGGTGCCATTTCCCCCCCACAAGGGATTAAAGTGAAAAAGCTGGGAGTTTATAGGTGTTGTTTGCTGTACGTCCCTGCATGCATACACACTCTTTTGGGTTGTCTTTTGGGTTGAAAAACACCTCCTCTGCCCAGCTTTTAGATAGCTTGCCATCAGACTCTTGTGTTATCTTCATAGTATTATTGCATTGATTTTACTCACCATGTCACAATTTTTTTTTTTTATAAACGTAATGTCCCCTAATATTCATGTAGATATGCAGACAAAGACACACACACACACACACGCGCGCGCGCGCGCGCGCGCACGCACGCACACACGCATACACATGCATACATACATACACACACACAGACACACGCACTGTACACCCACACACACACACACACGCGCACGCACACACACACACACACACACACACACACACACACACACACACACACACACACACACACACACACACACACACACACACACACACACACACACACACACACACACACACACACACACACACACACACACACACACACACACACACACACACACACACATACACATGTGTGCCAAAACTTGAGCGGAAACAGATTTGAGAAACGGTCCAAGTACATATTTTGGATTGTGTTTCACCCTCTTGCGGGTTCTGCAATACCGGATAGATTCAATTACTGCAGCAACTCAGGGCCAAATCTAATTAACACATTTATCATAACAGGATATCAGCCTTGTTTCACCACAGGTCATGAGTTCTATACAGTTCCATGACCACCGTTTGGAATGTTCCATTCTCGGCTCTAGCCTTTAGCCAACATTTTATGTTGTTTAACCAAATGATTGGAAATTGGTTGAGAGGAAACATTTTAGGACAGTCATTTTCGTTCATTGACCTTGACAATAAGAATAATCTTTGCAGTAGATTTGCCGCTAGTTCATATGGAAAAGCCCCTGTCCTGTTTTATAGGCTTAAAGCTTCAGTATGTAGTTTTAGGAAGAAAAGATTACCTCTAGAATAATTAGTTACAAACGTTTACAATCTGTTTCTTATGTCAAGACAAATCCAAGAAATTACCTTTAGAAACCATGTTAGCCAACTTTAACATCATTAAGATGACCAGTCCAAACTGTTACATATTTGTGTTTATTACATGGCGTTTTCACATTCGCCGAAATGCTTGCTTGTGATTGGCCAATAGCCCCCGACAGCGGTGAATTATTTTTCGATAACCACCAGTGATTATTGTTTTTCGCAGCTGGAGTAATCAAGCCCCACTGACACACACTGTTTCAGTGCAGCCAATCAGACACACCTGCCGGGCTGCCCGCGATAATAATAATCACTTTATTTGGGCTGACAGAGCCACAGAACAACTGCGATTTGTCAAATGAATTAGGTATATTGTTAGTAAGTTAGCCATGTAATAAGCGGGATAATGTATAGCTATACTCGGTCATCATCGCAAAATAATTGACCTTCACTGACGTTTAAAACACCTCGCCGAGGCGGCTCTGTATTTTAAACTCCGTGTCGGTCAATTATTTTGCGACAATGACCTCATAGCTATACATTATCCTTTACATAATACATATAGACATTATGATATGCTTAAAGATATGATGGCCTTTGAAAGTTGAATACCTAAAACTTTAAAGGGGCATTTCTCAATTGTTTTACCTGAATCCTATCATTCAACACAAGGATTCAATCTCCCCGATGACATCACTGGTGGCCATATTCAAATAAATGTACTCTCAATAGCTGTCAAACTACATTAATGTGTGCAAAACTGTTTAGGGTTTTTGGATGTGTGTGAGATTATGTGTTTATGTGCCAAATAAATCAGCATAGTTATTTTGGTGAAGTGCCCCATTAACCAACTAGAGTTAAATTAAGATTAGTGATAATTATGGTATGTCCTGATAAACCACGGTCCCTGCAGCGAAATGGTGCAACATTAGTCTGTCCTGTCTAGTTTGAAGCCTCAAACATATTTTCCCAGGGCAGGGACACCTGTGTCTGTTAGAGGTTACAGGTCAGGGGTCAGACAGTCCAGACTCCCCTTCTGCTTCCTGCTGCTGGAGACTAAGTCCACATTGAAGATCTATCCAGATCAGTGGCTGTCAACCAGTTTGTGGCTGTGGCACACTTATACAAGAATATAAATCCCAAAGCATACAATCATTTAGTTTATAAATGTACATATAGATAGATTGATCATGCAAGAGGAAATGGCAACACATTACTTTTATTTACGTATTTATTTGAAAGGGATCAGCACATAAATAAAAGATGCTGCACCAAATATAGCCAAAGCCAAAGCTAACTGGTCTCACACAAAGCATATTGACCGTGAGCTGCCAACTAGGGGCAGAGTGGCTCACCATGAGAGACATTGCCGGTCATAGAGAGGTGCTTCGCATCATAAAAAAAATATAGGCGATATGCCATATTGTGCTGGTGGGAACAATGCCTACATTGAGTCTGGGTGTCTGAGAGGTCCTGCCCTGGTCCTGACCTGCAGACCTCCTCCTTCACACAACCATCAAAACAACAGCTGGGATAGTAGAGGGGAGGGAGAGGAAGGAGAAAGTGGAGTGGGGGGGGGGGGGGCAGAGGGGAGGAGAAGACCGGGGAGGGAGAGAGGTGGGAGATGAGGGAGAGAAGGAGGGGGAGAGCAAGGAGAGGAGAAAGAGAGTTTGCCCTGTTTTTAATTGTTTTTGCAGAAAAAGTAACGTTACACATGAGCACAGTAGTGAAGACGATATATATATCTATATATGTATATAGATGAACCCATGCAATATTTAGCATAAATGCTCTTTTTCAGCAACTCTCACACATTCACATACATTCACACCTGTTAGCTGCCCAGTACAACCACAGTCTGACACTGGTGGGCACATAGCAGCTCCACTGGAGCAGTTGGGAATTAAGCGCCTTGCTCAAGGGCACCTCAGTGGTGGGTGGAAAAAGGATTATTCACTCCCCCACCCAGATGGTCCTGCTGTACTGCGGATCGAGCCGGCGACCGTTTCGGTCATGAGCTTCCGTCTCTAACCTTTAGGCAGCCGCTGCCTCGGGGTCACACACATATCTTGTGATTGTTAAACCTGTAATCCCTGAGAGGATTGGAGAAGTGTAGGGGAGACCAGAGCCAGCCATCCTCGTGAAGAGAGACCCCGTCCGACGTTTCACACAGGCTTAAAATTAAAGCCCCAAACACTCACTGCTTTCTCGTGCTGCCTTGCTTGTCTCCATATTTCTCTTTTCCAGGACAAATGTGTCTATTTTCTATTTCCATCTCTCTGTCGCAGGACAGGAACCCCCTCTAAATCAGTACACTCAGAGACACTCACGGCTCACTGAGACAATAGGCCGGATGCCGGAACTATTGATCGCGAGCCGGCCAGTGCGGCCGGTCTGAACGGTACTATTGGTTAACATTGGGCACCGAAAGGAAACTGGCTTCTGTTTGGCTTCACCGCTGTGTGTCCCCTGAGTTAGGGCCCGACTGAATTGATCCATCACAAAACAAAAGAAAACAAATGGAAGCTATTACTGTGCGCTGGCCGCTGGGTTGTTTTAAAATTGTGAAGCGTTTGCAGAAACGTATCCATCAGTTCCAAATGGTCATCATCTCCTTTTGAGGAACATTTAAGGTACATTTCTCATGGACAACTTGTCTTACAGACAAACACAATGGATCAATGTGGCTGGGCCCTTAGGCTGTTGGTATTTTTAAAGCTTTTTCCCCCTGTATAAAGCATTTATAATAGGTTGGGGGCCTTATGCTGCTTGACCATGAGTCTCCGACACAGCAAGACTGCTAGTATGTTTCCGTTAGTATGTGTTCTGGGAAACCTATATCTATTGTTTTCATTCATTGGGTACAGTAATATGAAGAGGATGGACAATATTGGCTGTCTCTGATGGTTATGCAATATGCAGGGCAGCAGTTGGTCAATATTGGAATGCAGTGTGTAATATTATTGCTATGATGACCTCATTCATTGTCACTGAAGACCCTGAGGGCCAGTATGTGTTTGTGAGAGAGAGAGAGAGGAGAGAGAGGAGAGAGAGAGAGGGAGAGGAGAGAGAGAGAGAGAGAGAGAGAGAGAGAGAGAGAGAGAGAGAGAGAGAGAGAGAGAGAGAGAGAGAGAGGGAGAGAGAGAGAGAGAGAGAGAGGAAGAGAGAGAGAGAGAGAGGGGGAGAGAGAGAGAGAGAGAGAGGAGAGAGAGAGAGAGAGAGAGAGAGAGAGAGAGAGAGAGAGAGAGAGAGAGAGAGAGAGAGAGAGAGAGAGAGAGAGAGAGAGAGGAGAGAGAGAGAGAGAGAGAGGGAGAGGGAGAGGGAGAGGGAGAGGGAGAGGGAGGAGGGAGGGAGGGAGGGAGGAGGGAGAGAGAGGGGGGGGAGGACCATGTGTGATGGAGTGTGTGTGTGTGTGTGCAAGTACATGTGTGTGCAGCATGTGTGTCTGTGAAATACATAGAATGAACAGCAGTTTGTTTTTTTTTCATTTGAAACTATAAATATTGAGGAGCGTGTTTGTTTTCTTTGACAGGTCTCTTCCGGAACGCCGGCAGGTTTTCATCTCTCCCTTACCGCTTCCTCTCTCTCTCTCCTCCCTCGCGTTCCGTCTTTCTTATACAAGCATATGTGCAAGTGCACAAAACACCCACGCGAGCGCACACACACACACACACACACACACCACACACACACACACACACACCACACACACACACACACACACACACTCACACACACACACACACACACACACACACACACACACACACACACACACACACACACACACACACACACACACACACACAACACACACACACACACACACACACACACACACACACACACACACACACACACCAGCTTGCCCATACAGCAGCTAGCCAAGCTCAGTTTAAGGATGTTTTCAGCTGTCACTATGGGCAGTATGAGTGGCTCTTTGTTCGGTAAGAGCTTAAGGCTTTTCTGCCTCCCCTCCTCACCCCTCCCCTCCCCTCCACACCTCACCCATGCCCCCCCTCCCACCCCCTTTCTTCCCCCACCCCCATCACTTCTCCATCTCCTAGACTCTGGTGTTACACACACCTTGTAGACCCTGGTGTTACACAAACCTCCAAACCTCTGGTGTTACACATACCTCCCAGTCAGAGCCTGCGTTACACATACCTCCCAGTTACTTGACTTAATCCTCTTTAGCCCGTTGGGGGGCATAGGGCGTCCACCAGAGCTCTCCATCTCACTCTCTTCTGGGCCAGGGCCTTTGCTTCTTACCAGCTCACTCCGATGTTCTTTAGGTCTTGGAGTGTGGAACGTCTCCAGGTGTTTCTCGGCCTATGGCTTTCCTCTTCCCCTGTGGGTTGTAGTCCAAGGCCTGTCTAATGATATTGTTTGAGTCCTTCCAAAGGGTATGCCCTATCCAGTTCCACTTTCTCCTTTTGATGGTGTATGCTGTATGCTGTCCTGGTTGGTTATCCTCCACAGCTCACACCACAGCTTGAGGATGTAGCGCAGGCATTTGTTGACAAACACCTGGATCTTGCTTGTGAGGCCCTCGGTAGTCTTCCACGTCTCAGAGCCGTAGAGCAGGACAGTCTTCACATTGGTATTGAAGATCCGTAGCTTCCGTAGTCAGACCCTGCATTACACATACCTCCCAGTCAGACCCTGGTGTTACACATAAGATACAATTATATAAGATATTCCTTTATTGATCCCCTTGGGCGATCAACATACCTCCCAGTCAGACCCGGGTGTTACACATACCTCCAATACCCTGGTGTTTTATGCAACACTAGCCCCATTCTTGCCCGATGCTTAAGAGGTTAATCAAAACGATGATGAGAAGCTAATTCATGCATTCATATCTAGCCGGTTAGACTACTGTATTGCACTTTTCACAGGTTTCCCTAAGAAAACCCCAGAGAAGCTTCAGCTCATCCAAAACTCTACAGCCCGACTGCTAACCAAAACCAAAAAGATTAGATTAGCACATTAGTTCAGTCTTAGCTGCTTTACACTGGCTTCCTGTAACATTTAGAATTTACTTCAAGGTCCTTCTCCTTACATACAAAGCCCTAAATGGACAGGGACCGAGCTACATTGCCAACACTCTAATAAATTACATGCCAGCAAGAACACTGTGATCATCACTGTCATCATCACTGTCGAGAGACTGGTCCTGCACACCTCAAGCCCCTGGTGTGTGACTCCCTCGACCCCCTGCAGTTTGCATACCAGGCAAACATCGGGGTGGAGGACGCCATCATCTATATGCTCCACAGAGCATACACACATCTGGAGAAGCCGCGCAGCTCAGTGAGGATTATGTTCTTCGACTTCTCCAGTGCCTTCAACACCATCCAGCCGTCACTGCTAGTGGAGAAGCTCTCTGTGATGCAGCTGGAGCATGGCTTGGTGGCCTGGATCAAGGACTACCTCACTGACAGACCGCAGTACATCAGACTAAAGGACAGTCAGTCTGACGTACTGGTGAGCAACACCGGCGCCCCCCAAGGAACTGTGCTGTCACCCTTCCTCTTCACCCTCTATACCTCAGACTTCTGCCACAACTCAAGCGGGTGCCACCTGCAGAAGTTCTCTGACGACTCCTCCATCGTAAGCTACATCACCGACGACGATGAGGAGGAGTATAGAGCCCTGGTGGAGAGCTTTGTGGGGTGGAGCGACAGCAACCACCTCCAACTCAAGACCAGTAAGACCAAGGAGCTGGTGGTAGACTTCCAGAGGGGCAAGAAGAGGCCCCCCCCCCCCGATTCCCATCACCATCCGAGGGGAGGAGGTGGAGGTGGTGGAGTCATATACGTTCCTTGGGGTACACCTGAACAATAAACTGGACTGGTCGGACAACACAGAGGCCCTCTACAGGAAGGGACAGAGCAGGCTGTTCTTCCTGAGGAGACTCAGGTCCTTCAATGTTTGCAATAGACTGCTGCAGTCATTCTACCAGTCTGTAGTGGCCAGCATCCTCTTCTATGCTGTGGCATGCTGGGGGGGCTACATCAACTCGAGGGACACCAACAAACTGAACAAGCTGGTGAGCAAGGCTAGCTCCGTGGTGGGAGTCGAGCTGGTCAGACTAGAGGTGATGGCAGAGAGGGGAATGAGAAGGAAGCTGACTGCTATCCTGTAGAATCCCGCCCACCCCCTCTAAGACGAGCTAGTCAAGATGAGAAGCACGTTCAGTCACAGACTCATACCCCCGACACTCAACTAACCGCCTCAGCCAGTCCTTCATACCAGCGGCCATCAGGCTCCACAACAGTGGGCAGGGACTGCTGCCAGACATCCAACTACAACTACTAGGAACCTAAAAAGGACAATAACACTACCTTATGCATACTGCACCGTATGTGAATACTGTATATTTCAGTGAGTTAGTTAGTTAATTATATTGACTTGTTATATTGTTTACACTGCTTGTTTTTACTACCTACCTCCCCCCCCCCATGCTGCTATTATGTCTGAATTTCCCCAAGGGGATCAATAAAGGAATATCTTATCTTATCTTACTGATTATTGTATTGTAAATGAGGGCTATTATATTTTATTGAACATTTTTATTGCACTGCAGTACTGCATCATTTTACTGTCTATTCTATTTTACTAACTATTTTATTGCACTTTTTTACTCTATTCTATTTTATTAAGAAGAAAAACTCTTGGGTATCAAACAGGAAGAAATACCTTTGGGTATCAAACAGGAAGAAAGACCTTTGGGTATCAAACAGGAAGAACGACTGTCAAGTTCTGAACCATCTGTGTGACCATCTAACGGGGAAGAAAGAGTCAATATTGTATTGTTATTGTCTGCATTGCTTAGTTTTTACTGCTGTTAGGCACTTTGGGCTGCAATTATTGTATGAAAGGTGCTTTACAAATAAAGTTTATTATTATTATTATTATTATTATTATTATTATTATTATTATTATTATTATTATTATTATTATTATTATTATTATTATTATTATTATTATTATTATTATTATTATTATTATTATTATTATTATTATTATTATTATTATTATTATTATTATTATTATTATTATTATTATTATTATATTCCATCCTTCTATCTATCCAGTGCATGTGAGCGGATCGGAGCGTGAACGGCGCGGGGAGCGGAGCGGGCGGTTTTGACGTGAGCGAGGAGTGGGTTTTAAAATGTGTCGGCGCAACGTCCGGAGCGAGAGTTCTCCTCCGCTCCAATCCACTCCAGTGGTTTAACACTGATGTTAATATACATGTAGTACAATGCCAAAGCAACAGATGGCGATGTACAAACATGAAGGCCATTTTCAACCAATGAGAAGGGTGAACCTGTGATATCCTGTTCAGGCTTTGTCACTCACTCCTGTTAGAAAAAGTATCGACGCCATTGTTGTTGTCGTTAGCTTACATGCTAACGTTGATGGCAGCAACCATAGCATTGTGGCTCGGCTAGCTATCATCGCTTAATAGAGCTAGTGAATGGATAAACAACGTTATTTAACATTGCAGAATTGGTACAATTACAATGCGGCTCAATACAAACAATTGTTAAGGGGCCCAGGGGGTGTAGACTGTTGTAGTTTGAGCTAATTTACACCATGCTCCAAAAAAAAATAAGAAATCTGCAGAGCGATCTGGCGCGGGGAGCGCTCGATTCAAGGTGAGTGGTGAGCGAGCGGAGAGCGACTTGGGGGCGGGGTCAACATGAGAGATTAGCGGGGCGGACCAAGCTTTAAAGAGCGAAGAGCGGATTTCTCGGCCGCGCCGATCCGCTCACGTGGCCTGTATCTATCCATCCAGTCATCCATCCATCCATCATCCATCCACTCATCCATCCACCCACCCTGCTGGTCTTAATAATGCAATACCCCTGGTAGTTCCAGCCAGGCCAGGGCTACTGGATCCCCCAGACGTCTACTCCCCCACCAGCTTGTTTTCACTATCAACATGCCACTGACTAGAGAGAATTAAGTGGGTAACGTAACCAAAGCCCACAAGGCAATAAAGCAGTCAAGAGGGTTTGGCTTGAATTTATTTCTGCCTAGTGGAATAAACCAGTAAATCAGCTATGGAGGATGTATTTTCTTCAAAAGCAGTGATTAAAAATAGCACAGTTCAAAAAAATGCAACATCTCGTAAACGTCGGAGCACAAGTGAAAGTTTTTAGAAGCAGTCAAGTCGGATTGATTACATGCAGACTCCAAGGACAGGGATTGGTTTACAGGGGATGTATGCACTTAATTAAAAAGCAACACTTAAAAAAATGGCACTAATAACAGACTGACGTCTGACCATGAAACCTATTTATTAGGCTACAATATATACTGAAGCACGTATCACATTAGGATTTTATCTTTTGATAATTTATCTCTCTTTACTTTACATTGTGTGGCTGTTTTCACTAGCCAAACTGTTTCAAACAATACAAACTTTATTTATTGATATAAATTGGGTGACAGCTATGTTTTTGGAGACATTTATTGAAGACAATAAATGGGGTGCTGACGTACTGAGCATAAAGAACTTTCTAACACCCAAATGAGATTTAAATTCTGGTTCAGACCTGTCAGCGAAACTATAGCAGTATAACATCAAACTAATTTCAGTGTGAAAATGCTACTTTTGTTTAAAATGTTATGGTTTGACAAAGTCTGTGCCTTATTCATTGTTTATGGAGCAGCTGCAGATTCTACATCCAGGTTCTCCAGTTTGATTTCTAGCCTCAGGAGAGAGCGGTCCGTGGTCACCAACATGGAATGAACTGTCCATGAACTGGGATACAGCGATAACATCAGTGAATTAAAATGAACATTTTAACCTAGCGTTAAATAATCCTGGAGTTACTTTTAATGGGTCTCCTATCAGTGGTTCTCAAAGTGGGGTCCAGGGACCCCTCAGGGGTCCTTGAGGGGCTTCCAGGGAGTCCTCAGAAAAATGGGTAATCTTAATTTCAGTAATATATCCTTCACTAGAATCAATCACAATTCATCACAATCAACGAATATATAGTAAAGACAATATTTTGTTATAGGGTTCCCTCTCTCTCCTCTCTATCCCCACACCTAAAGACAATAATGGAATTTTTAAATAATAATATCTAACAAATATATGCTCAGATGGGGGTCCCTGGGGCAAGATCTTATCAAATGGGGCTCCATGGTCTACTGTGTCAATTTGTCAGTTCGGGGGTCCTTGACATATTGCCTCTTTTCCACTGCATGGTACAGGCTCGACTCGACTCTACTCGCTTTTGGTACCTGGTACTTCGTTCGTTCCCCCCTACCCCCCTGTCAGTGTAGCTGGTCGTCATAGCGAGGGCGCCATGACGTCATCTTCAACGCGACACACACAGACAATAGACGATTTCGAAGCTAGCTATAAAGCTATAAAGATACCTTCACAGTGTATTCTGCGTCATTTATTGATGAAACAAAACCAACAACAACACAACTTACCACCAAGAACAAAGAGTTCATAGAATAGAATAGAATAGAAATACTTTAATCATCCAGATTTGTAGTGTCAAATTTCCCTCTGGATGATTAAAGTATTTCTATTCTATTCTATTCTATTCTATTCTATTCTATTCTATTCTATTCTATTCTATTCTATGATACCAGGGCCTTATTAGCTAATGTACGCTAGCTGCAATGCTAACGGTTATAATGGAAAATCCCAGACACATTAGCACAACACAGCTAACAAAATTTGCGATCTTTTTGTGAGACTAAACTCTTTGTTCTTGGTGGTAAATTGGGTTGATGTTAGTTTTGTTTCATCAATAAATGAGGCAGAATACACTGTGAATGTATCCTTTTTTGTTTATTGCACTTTGTACTTGCTGCAAACAAATAATGAATGCTAATGTTTAGTAGTCGTGAGGCTATATTTAAAGATGGCGAGTTTGTGTTTTGTGCAGGACGTCCCCCATGTAGCGCAATGATAACGTAGTGACGATTCTCTCTTCTGACCAATGAGTGGTCTGCAGTGTTTCACGTCACTTTCTGGTATCGCTTCTCTACTTGCTTGGAACCTCGACAAAGCAGGTACTAAAAAAGTACCCGATAGCCTATCAGGTACCATCTGCAAATTTTGGCAATGGAAAACCAAAAAGGCTGAGTAGAATAGACAGGTGAGAACCACTACCCTACATGACAATAGCGATGACATTATTTCAACGAGCTTGGGTGCTAGGATGAGAAAGCCAATTCCTTGTTGGAGTTGATTGATTGATTGAAAACTTTATTAACAGATTGCAGAATGGGTACAATACAGTACGGCTCAATACAAAACAACTGCTAAGAGGATGCAGACCAGAAAAATACTTTTGTCTTGTTTACATCGGGGTCCCCCATTTTCAATTCATCAGGACATGTATGACATACAAGACATACAGATATACAGAACTGTGTAGTAAAAGGAGACCATAAAATAGTTTTAATTAAATATATACATCCGAAGGGGAAGAAACTGTACATTGGTGGGGGGGGGGGGGGGGGGGGGCAGCCACCCGTAGGTGCTCTTTGAGAGCGGTTTTGAAGGAGGGTAGGGATACAGATGTTGCCTGGTATGGAAACAGCACGGGACAAGAAGGCTCTACAGAGAGTGGTGCGCTCAGCCGAGCGTACCACGGGTATTGCACTACCACCCCTGCAGGTCCTATACAACAAGAGGTGCAAATCCAGAGCCTGCAGAATAATGAAAGACCCTCACCACCCCAACAACAGCCTGTTCATGCTGCTGCGGTCAGGCAAACACCTGCGAACACCAGCAACTAGGACATAGAGACTTCGGCTCAGCTTCTTCCCCCAGGTCATCAGAGCCTTGAACACTGAACTCTCCACACACAAGCACACATGAGCACACACACAACACACACACTGTACACGCTCACACACTAGCAGCCACTTTAACATGAGCACACACACACTCATGTTGCACACGCTCATACTTATGGTCACTTTACAAAAGGAAAGGTCACTTTAAGAATAGTATAGTATAACTTGAGATTGTATAATATAGCATTGTATAACAGTGTACATAAAGACCCAGTGCCTCATCCGTAGCTAACAGTGTATTGCACTACCACAGGACCTAGCATGTCCTACCATGCTCTGTAAATAACTCATGTACATATACCGATATGCTCTACTTTGTTTACTTGTTTTATTGCACAATGTCGTTCTATTGGATTCTTATTATATATTACCATTGTATTATGCACATCGTTGCGGGCAAGACCCCCCGCATTTCATTGTATACTTGTATGCCGTGACAAATAAAACTCTTGACTTGACTTGACTTACATTTGGAGATTATAATATATTAAAATAAACATTTGTTTTGAAAATATGTGGTACTTTGGGAATGGGAAATGGACTGCACATATATAGCGCTTTCCTACCTGCACAAAGAGCTTTATAATAATAATAATTATATAATTTAGGACCTGCTCAGAGGTCATCAATCGGCACGCATGCGATTCGTATCTGCGATTAACCCATCCCGTCGTCCTTCCCCCCCAAGGGCAGCCGGGATCAGACAGGCGTCAACGTGAGCCGCGCCAGGGGACCAATCCAAGTGCTCCTGTCCGTCTTCGTCAAGGACGCCACAGCGTTAGCGATCTATTGTTGTGCATGTTTTTCCATTGGGTTTATCTTATCGGGGGGGGGGGGAAACCCTTGCGAGCACGGGGAGAACATGCAAACTCCACACAGAAAGGCCTGGGAGATACCCCACCTGGGTAACTGGCATCATGGAAACCTGGTCCCCAAGCGGGAATCGAACCCTGGACCTTCTTGCTGTGAGGCGACAGTGTTAACCACTACACCACATTGCCTCTCCTTCACCAATTCACACATGCACTCACAGATCAATGGCAGCCAGACTCATTGGGAGCAATTTGGGGTTCAGTGTCTTGCCCAAGGACACTTCGGCATGTGAACAGAAGGAGCTGGGATTCAAACCAATGACCAAACCATTAACCATATGATCATTAGTTGACCTGCTCTACCTCTGAGCCAGTATTTTGTGGTACATTGAGGTATACTTTGGGGAACTTTGAGGTTCTTTGGGGTATTTCGTGATACTTTTGGTATTTTAGGGTATACTTTGGGGTACTTTGGGGTATTTTGGGGTACTTTGGGGTATTTTCTGGTACTTTGGGGTATTTTGGGGTATACTTTGGGGTCTTTTGGGGTCTTTTGGGGTACTTTAAGTTATTTTGGGGTATTTTAGGGTACTTTGGGGTATTTTGGGGTATTTTGGGGTACTTTAGGGTATACTTTGGCATATACTTTGGGGTATTTTGGGGTACTTTGGGGTACTTTGGGGTATTTTGGGGTATACTTTTGGGTATTTTGAGGTACTTTTGGGTATTTTGGGGTACTTTAGGGTATTTTCTGGTACTTTGGGGTGATTAGTAGGACCCATTGTAAGCAGTGGGTATGATCGGTGGTTGCAGTTAGAGTGTTTTGGGCCCCTACAATAACCATGTCTAGGTCCACCAGAAGCCTATAGGGCCAGATCTGGATATGTATGTATTTCTGTCTCGGTACAGGCATGCTTATATGTTCATGTTTATGTGTACGAAAATGTGCTTGCATAATGCGCATGTGTGTATGCGTGAGTGTGTACATGTGTCAATATATGTGTGTGTGCGTGTGTATACAGGCAGGCATGTATGGGGACATGTGAGTGTGTGTTTGCGTATACATTGGTATTTGTGTATTCCTGTGTGCGTGTTAGTGTGTGTGTGTGTGTGTGTGTGTGTGTGTGTGTGTGTGTGTGTGTGTGTGTGTGTGTGTGTGTGTGTGTGTGTGTGTGTGTGTGTGTGTGTGTGTGTGTGTGTGTGTGTGTGTGTGTGTGTGTGTGTGTGTGTGTGTGTGTGTGTGTGTGTGTGTGTGTGTGTGTGTGTGTGTGTGTGTGTGTGTGTGTGTGGAGAATGCGGCTGCTAAGTGACTGTAACCAGATCCCTCCCAGCTCATATTTTTCATTTAATTGAGGAAATAAATCTAGAGTGAAGGGGAAGCTGTAACTGACCTTACAACCCTGTAACCATATTCATTTGTCTCATTTTGTAAAAAAAAAAGTGTATTCACACACACACACACCCACACGCACACGCACGCACACACACACACACACACACACACACACACACACACACACACACACACACACACACACACACACACACACACACACACACACACACACACACACACACACACACACACACACACACACACACACACACACACACACACACACACACACACACACACACACACACACAGACACACTATAAGGAGAAATGCCTAAAAACCTTCCAGGGGTTTGAAAAGCGACATTCTCCACAGCATATTACAGGATATAATTACAGCCATGTAATTACCATCACCATCTCCACGTATAGGCTTGAAGTGTGAAATATATAATAATATACATTTTTATTCTTTTTAGATGTATGTGTGTCTGTGTGTGTGTGTGTGTGTGTGTGTGTGTGTGTGTGTGTGTGTGTGTGTGTGTGTGTGTGTGTGTGTGTGTGTGTGTGTGTGTGTGTGTGTGTGTGTGTGTGTGTGTGTGCGTGTGTGTAGATATTTTTCTCTCTCTTTATGTCTTACACTTTACAATAGAGGCCTTGCACATGTGTGTGTAGTTGTCTCTCTTCCAACATGGCTGCCTGTAACTACTGGTAAACACTTTCAAAAGAAGAGCCTAATTTCTGTGCAGTGGTAGAGTAGGTAAAACACTGGGAACTCTTGATATAACTGTTTCACTGTTTACAAGATCCAGTCATAAGACACCACATTATCATGTTTTTGTTGATATATTTCTCATCTATTTTCACAAAGCAACCCATGTATCTTCCATTGCCATGTACAAAACAGATGTTACAGGCAGCTATGTTAGAAGACAAGGAACTACATAAACATTTCCTGGAATGTTTAGAATGCCCCTTTATCCTCCATGTTGGAAGAGACAACGCTTGCTATGTGCAAGACAATGGTTGATATGTGTTGATATATGAGAAATATATCATCAGAAATGTAATACTTTTCAATCTGTGCCAGGTACGGGCTGATCCAATGTAAAATTGTTCACTGTTCACATTTGACTAAAGTCAGGCTGGCCAAGATCTATGGCAACATTAATTGATCCCACCTGTGATAGATGCCATTGTACCCCTGCTACACATACAGTAGTAACATGTTTTGGTCCTGCCCTTCCCTACATAATCTTTGGTGTGAAATATTTGAAACTATCTCAAATAGTATTGAGATCCCAGTCAGTCCGACTGCCATAATTGCTTGCTTTGGTGTCCCTCCTACTATCTTGTCCCTGCCACGATATAAATCTGACCTGGTGGCATTTGTTACTCTCCTGGCTAGACGTCTCATTTTACTGCATTAGAAGTCACCCATGCACTCCTCCATCTCACTCTATGTGGCTCAGGGATATTTTGCACTTCCTTAAGATGGAGAAAATAAGGTGTGTCATAAGGGATTCGACAGCTAGATTTTTATAAAACATGGGGTCTGTAACGTCTGGGCTTCTCTCCCTATTCAGGATTGGAGGCCCAGCCGCCATCTTGGAATTCTCTCTCTCTGTCTCTGTATTATCTGATTGTCGTCACGTGCTGTCTCAGTAATTACCTTGATTGTCGTCACCTGCCTGTAATCATGTCACTGGTGCTGATTGGGTCTGCTGGCTGTACTGAGGCCTTTATAGTAATACTTTGCCCCTCTCTCCCTGTCGGTTCTTCAGCAGTGATACTGGGAACAGCCGTCCACGGCTTGAAGTCGGATATCTCGCCTGTTATCATGCTTTAAAGTTATCCTTGCTTTAGGTCGAGAAGTCGGATCTCTCACCGCCCTATTTTCTTTTGTTGTTAAGTTCTCTTCTAAGTATCCTTCCTTATAGCTACTTCCTGCTTTACCTGGTAAAGTATTGTTATTGCTCAAAGTGTTTCTGATAATAAAAATAACACATATTCGAGAAGAGCAGCACCCTCTCCATTTCCATTCTTCCATGCCATACTTGAACTCAACATTCTTACCTGGATCCCTAACAGAAGAACCGACCAAACAAACATGAGTTCCATGGAGGAGGTTGAGGTACTGGAACGCTGGTGCCAGGACAACAGCCTGCTCCTGAACATTGGTAAAACCAAGGAGCTGATCGTGGATTATAGGAGAGGACAGCAGGAGACACACCCACCACTGAGGATTAACGGAGCTACCGTGGACAGGGTGAGCAGCTTTAAGTACCTGGGGGTCCACATCTCAGAGGATCTGACATGGTCAACACACATAGACACAGTAGTAAAGAAAGCGAAGCAGCGCCTCTACCACCTGAGACAGTTAAGGAAGTTCAGAGTATCGGCGAAGATACTCCAGTCCTTCTACTCAGGAGCTGTAGAGAGCATCTTGACCGGAAACATCACTGCCTGGTATGGAAACAGCACGGCACAGGACAAGAAGGCCCTACAGAGAGTGGTGCGCTCAGCCGAGCGTAGCACGGGTATTGCGCTACCTCCCCTGCAGGTTCTATACAACAAGAGGTGCAAATCCAGAGCCTGCAGAATAATGAAAGACCCCCACCACCCCAATAACAGCCTGTTCCAGCTGCTGAGGTCAGGCAGACGCCTGCGAACCCCAGCTACTAGGACGGAGAGGCTTAGGCTCAGCTTCTTCCCCCAGGCCATCAGAGCCTTGAACAATGAACATTGAGTGCCACAGAACACTGAACTATCCACACACAAGCACACACAAGCACACACACGACACGCACGCTGTGCACGCTCACACACTAGCAGCCACTTTAACACTTTAACACGAGCGGGCACACACTCATGCCGCACACACGCACACTTATGGCCAAGAGGAAAGGCCACTTTAAATTAGTATAACAACAGGAACAGTGTATTGCACTACTAAAGCTACCTAGCATGTCCTATATGCTCTGTAAATACTATGTACAGATACCGAGATGTCACACCATGTTACCTGTTACCTGTTTATTGCACAATGTTGTTTTTTTATTGGATTCTATTATATGTTGTACCACTGTATTGCACATCGTCGCGGGCAAGACCACCCGCATTTCATTGTATACTTGTATGCCGTGACAATTAAAACTCTTGACTTGACTTGACTTGATTGCGGGAGGATCTGGAGCAGAGAAGGCAGCTGGTGGCGTCACCACCCGTCAAGGAGAAGTAGGAACCGAATTGACTCGCTTAGGAGCCCTGTCCATTGATGCCCAGGATGGGGTATCCAGGGCAATGTCTGCAGCCAACTCTGCGTTAGCGGTGGCTAACGCCGCCACCGTAACAGCAGCTGACGCAGTGGCTGGAACAGCGCATCACATCGGGGAGGAGGGGACGCTACATCCTGCTATCCATCGAGAGGTTCGTGAACCACGCCTGCCACCACCAGAACGCTACGGGGGAGCCCCTGTAGGTTGTCAAGAGTTTGCTCATTAATCTTTGAATTACAACCACTCACGTTCACTACCGAACTATCCAAGGTAGCATATATAATCACTCTGCTTACAGGTCGGGCTCTTTCTTGGGCTACTGCGGAATGAGAAGCTCGGTCGGCGGTCTGCCTTTACGAGTTGCGACGTGTGTTCGATACCTCCCGGGTAATTTCCATCTATGAGGCGGGCGGGCGTCTCACCGCCTGCCGACAGGGTAGTCGCTCTGTGGCGGACTACGCCATCAACTTCCGCATTGTAGCCCGAGAGGCGGCCTGGGCAGAGGTATCGTGTTGCGTGTTGTTTCTCCGAGCGTATGCAGGACGAGATAGCGTCTGGTGAGCTCCCCGAGCAGCTGGAGGGAATTATCAACCTGGCGATTCGTCTGGACAATCGCCGCCGTGAGAGAGGCCGCGAGAGGGAGGCTTCGTTTCAGGTACTCTCGCACCCTCCTCACGGCGACGATAATTATTTTCATTTTTCACAGGATACTTTGGGGGAGGAACCTATGCAACTGGGGGCTATGCGTCTATCGGACACAGAGAGGCAGAGGCGCATTGAACTAAAACTTTGTTTTCACTGTGGGCGCACTGGTCATCGTCTCAATAACTGTCCTGCGGTATCGGGAAACGGGAGGGCTCGCTAGTCCGGGGAGGGGTTCTAGAGGGTGGGTTATTCTCCTCTGTCACTGATGAGTCACGCACCTTTTTTGATGTCACGGTTGGGTGGGGGGATTACATACAGCAGGCTCGGGCGCTAGTGAACTCGGGAGCTGCAGGCAATCTAATGCATGTGGGGTTAGCACAGGAGTGGGGGGTGCCTTTAGAGACCTTGGAGAACCCCATTCCTGTGCAATCCCTGGACAGTCAACCTCTGGGTGATGGGCTCATCACCCAGCGCACGGAAGAACAAGAGTAAGCCATTTTTACGCAACGCTACCTCAGTGATTTTTACTTGTTTATAAAAATTATTTAAAATGTTTATTAGCAACGCCTAGCTTTCAAACCACCCTGCTTTTTTGTGTGAAACCCTCGTGCAACTGTGAGTACCTTTGAAATTTCTCTGTGATACATTTATACACCGTTCGTCAATAACCATGAAGCACTGGTAAACATTCCCATGGTTAGTAATGAAGAGCAAGTGACTGTTGTATTCACTGGCCACAGCATATTGGCGTGCATCAACGTCACGAAATGGGCTAGGGTGGACCTGGCTCCCGGCCTAGTTGGTGAGTTGTTTCAAGGGTCTCTCTTTCTCTCATAATTAATACCCAACCCTTCCGCCTCTCTCTCTCTCTCTCTCTCTCTCTCTCTCTCTCTCTCTCTCTCTCTCTCTCTCTCTCTCTCTCTCTCTCTCTCTCTCTCTCTCTCTCTCTCTTCAATTTCACTCTCTCTTCCATTTCACTCTCTCTTCCATTTCACTCTCTCTGTCTCCCCCTCTCTCTTCCTCTTTCTCTCTCTCTCTCTCTCTCTCTCTCTCTCTCTCTCTCTCTCTCTCTCTCTCTCTCTCTCTCTGTCTCTCTCTCTCTCTGTCTCTCTCTCTCTCTCTCTCTCCCTTTCTCTCTCTCTCTCTCTGTCATTCCTCTGTTTGAGCAAAAGGTAAATAGGTTGCCACTTCACTCATATATACGTTTTTGTATCGTTTTCCCTTTTTTAATATCCTATTCAATGTCAGGGACCTGTATATTGCCGTTAAAAGGCATACTGGGACTCTGAAGGTGCAGTACCGGCCATATCCTGCTAGTAGGCAGTATCGAGAGTGCAGTAAACCTTGTTCCAGACCGGGTGTAACACTCAAATGTCTCCGGACGGACTTTTCTAGTAATGGGAAACCTAGGGCTTCACTCGATCGCATTGAATGGTTTTCGGGACCCCCGATCCATATGTTGTGGTGGGTTATGTCGTGGACCAGATGGGAGTAGGATGGACCAGATGGCGATCAAATAATTGGAATATTATTTTTGGAATACCACCGACCACAGGTAAGGACAATCTGTCAGGACAACAGCCTGCTCCTGAACATTGGTAAAACCAAGGAGCTGATCGTGGATTTTAGGAGAACACAGCAGGGGACACACACACCACTGTGGATATACGGGGCTACCGTGGACAGGGTGAGCAGCTTCAAGTACCTGGGGGTCCACATCTCAGAGGACTTGGCATGGACAACACACATAGACTCAGTCGTAAAGAAGGCGAAGCAGCGCCTCTACCACCTGAGACAGTTAAGGAAGTTCAGAGTATCGGGGAAGATACTCCAGTCCTTCTACTCCGGAGCTGTAGAGAGTATCTTGACTGGAAACATCACTGCCTGGTATGGAAACAGCAAGGCACAGGACAAGAAGGCCCTACAGAGAGTGGTGCGCTCAGCTGAGCGTACTACGTGTATTGCACTACCACCCCTGCAGGTCTTATATAACAAGAGGTGCAAATCCAGAGCCTGCAGAATAATGAAAGACCCTCACCACCCCAACAACAGCCTGTTCAAGCTGCTGCGGTCAGGCAAACGCCTGCGCACACCAGCAACTAGGACAGAGAGACTTCGGCTCAGCTTCTTCCCCCAGGCCATCAGAGTCTTGAACACTGAACTCTCCACACACAAGCACACATGAGCACACACACAACTAGAGTTGTTCCGATACCGATACCAGTATCGGAAATGCCTCCGATACAGCCTAAAATGCTGGTATCGGTATCTGCGAGTACACGTCCAAGTATACCCTCCGATATGACGTAATTTATCAACAACACGTGCGGTATCCTCCTGCTGAGAGTGAGCATTATAAAACAAACGTGTATTTAATCGACCGTGAATTAAAGTGTCAATGCTGTTTGTCATTTTAACAGCAGATGCTTTCTTAAATGCCATCGTCCCGACAGAGCGGTGTTGACGGGGAGCTCTTATGTGTTCGCTTGCTGGTGTTATTAGCATTAGCTGAAAAGCTCGTTTTAGCTTAACGTTACCTTGGCTAAAGTTGGGGCTATTCATAATAATAGCTGCAGACCTGCAAGCAAAGTACAGCAAGTTGGCAAAGGAGTATTCCAAGGTAAATCACTTTTTTACCAGTAAGTTTGATTGATTGATTGAAAACTTTATTAACAGATTGCAGAATGGGTACAATACAGTACAGCTCAATACACACAATTGTTAAGGGGATGCAGACCAGAGAAAGACTTTCGTCTTGTTTACATCAGGGTCCCCCATTTTCAATTCATCGGGACATATATGACATACATGACATACAGATAGTCAGTACTGCTACATCTATACATTTATGACATACCAGATTTGCAAATACAGTACTGTTTGTGATACAGAAGGAGTCAAGAAAAGGGAGTATATACATTTGACGTAGAAACTGTACATTGGAGGAGGTTGGGTGGGGGGGGTTGGGTACGTTGGGATATTGACAACCATACTGGGTAATTTACATTGGAGGGGGGGGCACACTGTATAAACAAGCAAAACTGTACATTGAGGGGGGGGGGGGGAGACACTGTACAAACAAACAAAATTGTACATTGGACTATTGACAAAACCATACTAGGTAAATGACTGTACATTGGAGGGGGTTGGGTTAGGATATTTACAGGGGCCAGTGTTGAATTGCAGTCTCCCGTAGGTGTCCCTTGAGAGAGGTTTTGAAAGTGGGTAGTGATCCACATTCCTTTACAGCTTTGGGTAGGGCGTTCCACATTGATGTGGCATAATTGCGAAACGTGTTTAATAATAATAATAATAATAATACATCTATTTTATATAGCGCTTTTCCAGGTGCTCAAAGACGCTTTACATGGGCAGGAGAGACAAACTATGGCAAAACAAAAAACAGAACAAAAATAATACATGACAAAAATAAAATAAAATAACACCGACAGAATTAGAGGTCAAAAGCAAGATTGAAAAGGTGAGTTTTGAGGGCTGATTTAAAAGATGTCAGGGTGTTTGCATCACGGATATGGCTGGGGAGGGCATTCCAGAGGGAGGGGGCAGCAGCAGCGAAGGCCCTGTCGCCCCAGGTCCGGAGCCTGGTCGTGGGAGGTGTTAGGAGGTTGGCATCTGCAGACCTAAGGCGACGGGTGGGCGTGTGACGGTGGAGGAGGTCGGACAGGTAGGGAGGGGCAAGGTTGTTGAGGGCTTTGAATGTGATGAGTAGTATTTTAAAATGTATCCTGTATTTGATTGGAAGCCAGTGGAGGTCGTGGAGGACAGGGGTGATGTGATCAGAGCGACGGGTGGAGGTGAGCATGCGGGCAGCAGAGTTTTGGACATATTGGAGTTTATTGAGGATAGTGTTTGGTGAGCCGTAGAGGATGCTGTTGCAGTAATCTAGTCGTGATGATATGAATGCATGAACCAGTGTTTCAGCAGCGGAGAGTGATAGGGAGGGGCGGAGACGGGCAATGTTCCGGAGGTGGTAGAAGGCCGATTTGGTTATGTGGTTCACATGGCGGAGGAAAGAAAGGGTGGGGTCCAGGATGATGCCAAGGTTACGGACGTGAGTGGAGGGGGTGACAATGGTACCATCAATGTTTAGGGTGAAATCCTGGGTGTGGCTGGTGAGGGATTTTGGACCGATAATAATGATTTCTGATTTATTGCAGTTTAGTTTAAGAAAGTTATTTTGCATCCATATTTTGATGTCTGTGAGGCAGGTGCTGAGGGTGGAGAGAGTGGCTGGAGTGATAGTCTTGGTGGAGAGGTAGAGCTGAGTGTCGTCTGCATAACAGTGAAAACGCAGGCCATGTTGGCGGAGAATCAGACCAAGTGGAAGGATGTAGAGGATGAAGAGCAGGGGACCAAGTACTGAGCCTTGGGGGACACCATGAGTGATGGGGGCAGTGGGGGATTTGCAGTTGTTGATAGAGATGAATTGGTGCCTGTGAGAGAGGTATGATTGGAGCAAGGTGAGGGGGATTCCGGAGATGCCAACGGAGGACTGGAGACGAGTGATGAGGATGGGGTGACTGATGGTGTCAAAAGCAGCGCTGAGGTCTAGGAGAATGAGGATGGAGAGGGAACCAGAGTCGGCAGAGAGGAGTATGTCGTTGGTGACCTTTAGAAGAGCAGTTTCGGTGCTGTGTTTGGTGCGGAATCCGGATTGAAATGTATCATAAAGGTTATTGTTGTCGAGGTAGGATTTTAATTGGGAGGCAATGGCTCGCTCAATTATTTTTGAGAGGAAGGGGAGGTTGGAAATGGGGCGGAAATTATCAAGGGTTTCAGGGTTGAGACCGGGTTTTTTTAGTAAGGGGGTGACGGAAGCAATTTTGAGGGCGGGGGGAAATAGGCCAGTGGTTTAGTCCCTTATTTGAGCCAAATCTGGGTTTAACATGATTTGTGGAGCTCCCTCTGGTGTTGTGATCGTGGTATTCACTGACCTTTGGGAAGTATTTTGACATGTACATGGGTACCTTGGTCGTGTAGTGTATCTTGTACACTGTCAGTTACTGTCAGTAACGTTACATTATTTCCATCTAGCTCACGTTAACATGGCTAGCGTGTCGTCGCTGATCGACCTCTCGCACGCAATTAATGACATGTTGCGGACAGCCATACCGGTGACAATGTTTAGCTTTTAGTGCCAAAGGATAAGAGTCTGAGGCGGAGTCTTAAAAGAGAATGTTGAATATTTATTTTGCATCGAAAATCACAACATACATGCTACTACTAGCCAGAGCCTCTGCAGACTGGATAGCAAGTGCAACAACGTATAACGTCCGTGCGGAAACAATGTCTCAACAACCTTTCCGTGGGTGAACTCATTGAGCATTGTAGTCAATTAATAATACTAATACTAATCTATACAATCACCTGTTGTTGAATAAATACCATTACTTTCTAGTTATTACTAAAAAACAGTATATATAAAACAGTATCTAGCTGTAAAAAAAAAGAAAAAAAAAGTTTTATAATTTATATAATATACCTTTTTTTTTTATGTATGCACTGGTATCGGATCAGTATCGGTATCGGCCGATACCCAAAGCTTAGGTATCGGAATCGGATCGGGAAGGAAAAAATGATATCGGAACATCTCTACACACAACAATACTGTATACGCTCACACACTAACAGTCACTTTAGCACACACACACACACACACACACACACACACACACACACACACACACACACACACACACACACACACACACACACACACACACACACACACACACACACACACACACACACACACACACACACACACACACACACACACACACACACACACACACGCATGTATGCACACACAAATATTTTTGAATGTTAAGGAAATTAGTGGGGTGTTGTGTGGCGTTGTGTTGTGTGGTGTTGTGTGGTGTGGTGTTGTGTTGTGTTGTGTGGTGTTGTGTTGTGTTGTGTGGTGTTGTGTTCTGTGGTGTTGTGTTGTGTTGTGTGGTGTGGTGTTGTGTTGTGTGGTGTTGTGTTATGTGGTGTGGTATGGTGTGTTAAATTTAATTCTTAGACTTTACGCCAAAAGTCTAAATTAACCTCCGGGGTGAGACAGAGAGGGGGGGGGGGGGGGGGGGTACATTGAATGATAGATAAGAAGAGAGAGAGAATGAAAGAGAGAAAGAGAGGTGAGATATATAAAGAGAACGAGAGAGCATGAGAGAGAGAGGATGGGAGATATATGAAGAGAATGAGAGAGAGAGAGAGAGCGAGAGAGAGAGAGAGAGAGAGAGAGAGAGAGAGAGAGAGAGAGAGAGAGAGAGAGAGTTTCAAGTTTCAAGTTTCTTTAATAGTTGTCATACAGAAGTACAGAATACTTTCATACAAAATGCTTCTTACTGTTACGCTCCAGAGACTGTGCTAGACAAGATAGTATCAAATAACATAGTATAGCATGTAATTTAGAAGAAGAAAATGAGGTCACAGTGTTCGGTATAGACATATGTACAATGTTCTGAGTTACCATATAATATACAATACTATGCAGTGTACTAATGTACAGTACTATCTAGTGCAAAGCAGAAATGGGATGAGGTACAATTTAGGTACAATTTACAGTAAGGTGTACGAGTTGTAGTGCAATCCTTCATCAATAAATATAAAGTGTGGGGAGTGGGTGCTACAGTGTGTTTGTTTAAAGTGGGTGTGTGCTATAAAGTGTGTGGAGTGGGTGCTACAGTGTGTTTGTTTAAAGTGAGTGTGTGCGTGTGGATGTGTGTGCTATGTGCGTTTGGTGGTTGTTGTTGTGTAGTGTTCATTCATTGTTCGTTTAGTAGCCTGATGGCCTGGGGATAGAAGCTTCTTCTGAGTCTTTCTGTGCTCGCCTTGAGACTCCGGTATCGCTTGCCTGACCGCAGCAGTTCAAAGAGGCAGTTGTTCGGGTGACTGGAGTCTTTAATGATTCTCTTAGCCTTGCCCTTGCAACGCTTGTTGTAAATGTTCTGGAGGGTGGAGAGCCCCCCTCCAATTGTGCGTTCGGCTGAACGTGTCACTCTTTGTAGTCTGCTTCGGTCTTGTGCAGTGCTATTCCCAAACCAGGAGGTGATGTTGCCGGTCAAGATGCTCTCTATTGTACATGAGTAGAAGTTCTTAAGGATCTTCTGACTGACTTGGAACTTCCTTAGGCGCCTGAGGAAGTAGAGGCGTTGTCGTGCCTTCTTCACAACACTGTCAATGTGTGTGGTCCATGTCAAGTCCTCGGATATGTAGGCTCCGAGGTACTTAAAGCTGTTGACTCTCTCAACCGGTGCCCCGTCGATGCTGAGGGGGCTGTAGTCCTTGACCCCCGACCTCCTGAAGTCCACAATCATCTCCTTTGTTTTGCTGACGTTCAGGGAGAGGCTGTTTTCCTGGCACCATCCCGCCAGGACCTTGACCTCTTCCAGGTAGGCCCTCTCGTCGTTGGCAGAGATCAGGCCCACCACCACTGTGTCGTCAGCAAATTTGATGATTGTATTGCTACTCCGCTGAGCCACACAGTCGTGTGTGTACAGGGAGTAGAGGAGGGGACTCAGAACACAGCCCTGGGGGGCCCCTATGTTGAGGGTGATGGATGAGGAGGTGCAGTTGCCTGCTCTCACCACCTGGGGTCTGCCAGTCAGGAAGTCCAAGACCCACTGGCAGAGGTCATAGTTCAAGCCCAGGTCCCTGAGCTTGGCTATGAGTATGGAGGGGACTATGGTATTGAATGCCGAGCTGTAGTCGATGAATAGCATTCTCACATAGTTCCCCCGCCTCTTGTCCAGGTGTGATGCTGCTGTGTGCAGCACATGGGCTATGGCGTCCTCCGTGGACCTGTTGGGGCGGTATGCAAATTGCAGGGGGTCCATGTTGATGGGGAGGGAGGAGCAGATGTAGCCCTTTACTAGCTTCTCAAAGCACTTCATGGCTATGGAGGTGAGAGCTACAGGGCGGTAGTCGTTGAGGCAAGCAGGCTTGGATTTTTTGGGTACAGGGATAATAGTGGATTTCTTCAGGCAGGTGGGGATGACAGCCTGTTCTAAGGACAGGTTAAATATGTCAGTGAATACTGGGGCCAGTTGGTCGGCACAGACTTTTAGGACGCGGCCGGGGATGCCGTCCGGACCTGCTGCCTTCCTGATATTCACTTTTTTAAAGGTCACCTGACGAAAACAAACTCTTTAACATGAGAAAACACATATTTATTCATGACAGAAATATCTGACTCAGGGCAGGAGAGGCTTAAGATTTGACCACAGAGAACATTCTCTGGGCAG
>NC_140172.1:108293315-108310966 GCF_963971535.1 Notolepis coatsorum | reverse complement strand
GGGCTGAGTCGTCCGCAAACAGGAACAAGTTGCAGTCACAAGCTGACGACATGTCATTTGCATAAATTAGGAACAGTAGTGGACCTAGTATGCTTCCTTGTGGGAACACCACAGCTTACTGTGAGGGGGGGGGGGATAGGGTACCGTTTACCTCCACCATCTGCTCTCTCCCCTCCAGGTAGGATTGCATCCAGCTCACTGATAGACTATCAAAACCAATTGCTTTTAGCTTGTCAATCAGAATGGTGTGATTGACCGTGTCGAAGGCCTTTTATAGGTCCAGCATGACCATGCCGCAGTATTTGCCCGCGTCCACCTCTTGTTTGATGTGGTCGTTTAAATAGAGAAGGCATGTGTCAGTGGAGTGGGATGTTCTGAAGCCAGATGGAATTCGTAGATTAGATTTTTTTCCGCAAGGTATTATAAGGTACATTATTTATAACTCATTATCAACATTGTTTGTACTTGATTTGTTCATCATTAATTAATGTCGTTAACCTCTTCCGCCCATGCGTTCCGTCAGCGGACTGCAAATGACATGTGGTCATAAATCAATATTTCCAGACTGTTCTATAAAACTAGCGATTTTTATTTCAAACGTATTCAAGTATAAACATCATAACCATGTCACAACAGCATGTATAATGTATATTATCATCAATACGTTAGTTTAGGAATAGGTTAAAGTGTTAGATAGATCGATTTTCCTCTTTGAAATGTCTGTATATTCCGCGAGATGCGACCATTTTGTAAAACCTTGAATCATGGGAATTGTAGTTTTTTGCTGCATTTTGTAATAGACATCGCTAGCTGTCGATCAGCGTGGCATTTTTTTACTACACTTCATGTAAGTTTCTACAGGGTTCAAGGTTCAAAGTTCTGTATGGATTATTTCAATAACTGTTATTATTCAGGATAATTCTACCACAAAGTAACGTTTTGACAAATATTGAAACACAGTTAGTTTCTCTTCCATATTGTTAGCATGCAGCAATAATTATATCTGAAATTTGTTTCAAAAGGTTGCACTGTAGTGAAAATAAAAAAGTACAGTAGATTACAGTAGATTTAATTATCTGTTTTTATGCACGCACTGGTGATACTAAATCTAAATTGAACTCAGGCATTTGAAAAATAATATATGTATATATATAAATGTGCGAATTGGCTATAATAAGGTCATTTATAAGCCTGCTATTCTATATTCCATAATAATATTTCAAATTGGTACGGATGGGAGAATTCAGTACTGTATCTACAGAATCATCTTCCCTTTATTAATTTCCTTCGATTTCTTGTACACGTGATCTCAAGGAGGTACTGAACGAGAATATTTTAATGTTTGGTCATTATTAGCATGGTGCTATTCACTGTCAAAGATGCAAAGAAAAATCATAATTCATATTCTCCTTTGTTTCATCACAATTTAAGCAAGCCTAGCAATAGACACAACATGTCTGACAATGGGAATACATTCACTGAGGTCCATATATGTCCCTAGATACCAAGAATATGCAAATGGCCCTTGTAGAAGTGGAGTAATATTCCATTTACTTAGGTATGTATTTTAGGCAGATTTTCAGAAAATAGGCTCCGGGTGGAAGAGGTTAATGTGTAGTAACTAACACATTTGTAGATGCTTTGAAAAATGGATATGAAAAAATTACTATACTGTACCTCCATTTATTTGTTCATGTTCAACAAATTATTTGTTAAGACATTCATAAAACATCTATAAATAATTTGCAGATGCTATTGTGTGCCCTAATCTAAAGTGAAGCCTATTCATCATTAACAAATGTCTAATACAGTTAATTATTTGTTTACTTTTTCATCACCTGTTAAAAATGTTGTAGACAGCTTTTCGGATACACCCTTCTTTGTGACATCAAACAGAATTAGGAATATAGATAAATGCAATTTTTAAAATACATGTGCATAACATATAGTGTAACGTGGGGGGGAACTAGGACCCAGGAGTACCCTGGCCAGGTATTGCCAGAGTATGTAGAGGAAGTATCACGCGAGTGAGACTTGACTTTACGTTTGTTGCCATCTGTTGAATGGAATGGTCCTAGTACCCCCCACGTTACACTTGTTATGCACATGTATTGTATATGTTAATACAATTGCATTTATCTATAGTCCTAATTCTGTCACTGTTTGATGTCACAAAGAAGGGTGTATCCGAAAGCTGTCTACAACATTTGTAACAGTTGATGAAAAAGTAAACAAATAATTAACTGTATTAGACATTTGTTAATGATGAATAGGCTTCACTTTAGATTAGGGCACACAATAGCATCTGCAAATGATTTATAGATGTTTGTTGAACATGAACAAATAAATGGAGGTACAGTATAGTCACTTTTTCATATCCATTTGTCAAAGCATACAACATTACTACACATTAAACAACATTATTTAATGATTTAATGGTGAACAAATCAAGTACAAACAATGACAATACAAACAATGTATAATGAGTTGTAAATTATGTAGAACTCATTTGTAAATGTTATACAAATATAGTTATAAATGATTTAATAATAATTTACGAATGTATATAAATGGTTTGTTCATGATTAGTTCATTATCTACAAATACCATAAAGGTCTTATAATTGAGTGTTATTACAAAAGTGTTACCCATCTTTCTCAGTTTGTAGTGCAGTCTGATAGTCGCTCGCTCTCACTGAAACAGATTAGCTGTTCACTGTACGCCACACGCTCATCTTGACATAATGACAACAAATCAAACCAGTAGGTCAAAGGTCAAGCAATGAGCATACTACTTCCCCAAATGTGACCATAAGACATGACTATAAGAGGTTTATTTTTTTCTTCTTGTTATTCCATTTAATTTAGCGAAAAGCTCTGATAAATATTAATTAATTAATAAAAAGCTTGGCGCCAAAGGCTTAGCCTGCGGGTGGGTGGAGGCACAATATGGGAAGGGCCCACAAATGCCCCCCCCCCCCCCCCCTGGTGCACATGCGTGAGCATTCCGCCCAGCGAGTGGCCGGGCAGTCCGGATCTGAGCCCAGTGCGTCACTCTAATCCTTCCCTTCCTGTTTGCTGGGTAGAACTGCACGGCAGAGAGAGGAGGACAGGAGCTTTATCTGGTAATTAGGCAGATAATACCGCACCACCAATTACCTGACAGGCAGGCAGAGAGGGAGGGAGGGAGGAGAGGGAGGAGAGGGTGAGGGAGAGGGAGAGGGATGAGATGGTAAGGAAAGGAGGAGAGGAAGCGAGAGAGAGTAAAGAGTGGTACTTTATTTGATAATTAGGCAGATAACACCCTAGCTCAGTCTGTTACCCATGGGAAGGAAGTCTGGAGGAGAGGAAGAGAGAGAGAGAGAGAGGGGAGGGGTAGAGAAGTATGGAGGGAGAGAGAAGAGAGAAGTGTGGAGGAAGATAGAGATAGAGAACAAACAGGGGTGTATCTGGGCCCCTGGTGTTGGGTGTCCCAAAGTGGAGCCCCCGCCCCAGAGAGTACTGATGATGTCATGATCGCTACTGGCCTTGATAGTTTTCAATGGCGCGCGGGCTGTTTGTGTTTTCCTTCGGTCATGGCGTGCTTTATCAGGGGGTGTGTCTTGGATGGGGATGTGGTAGGGATTGATGTGTGGGGTGTTCGGGGGACTGACTGTTCCGGGGGGGTTCACATGCCTTCGAGCGACATTGTACTATTGTACTCATTTTATGCCTATTCTTAAGTTTGCACTTTTACATTGCACTACTTTTATTGTCTTATGTCTGCAATGTATGCCATTTTAATTTTGTCAATTTGTGTCCTGATTTTATGCCTATGTTCATTTTATACGAATTGCTACTGTATGGTGCACTCTGGACTGCGGTCCATGTGTGAAGAGTACTATATAGATATAATAAGTATATAAATATATATAAAAATAATAAATAAAGGTTGATGATTATAATGTTCAGTTCCCAGGATTCTAATCTCATTATGTGAAACCGGGCACCTGATAGGGTAGCGCCACCACACTACACAGAATGGCTATGGTACTAAAATGATGGATAATCAGTTCTAAGAAGGAGGGGGGCTATACAGAATCCTGCACCGGGGGTCCCTTGTGACCTATAGCTCCATCAGTCTTAAAGGAAGGCGAGAGATGGTGGTGGTTTGTGGTGGATGGTGGCGTGTGTGGTTGAACTGAGCTTGACCCTGTGGGCGTAGTACGGTGGGGCAGGATCCATGCTGACCTCATATCTCTGCATTGCTGTTCTTCAAACGGGAAAGTGCGGACTGATGATGCATCATTAGTCTTTGTATATGAATCAACTCAACTCTGTAATGTTTGGGGGTTGACAACATCATGCTGCATACTCTGTATTGAATGTAGTAAACGACGTCAGTAAACGACGGCAGAGGCGACCATGCAAGGTGCCAACCTGGTCATTGGGAGCAGTTAGGGGTGAAGTGTCTTGCTCAAGGACACTTTGACACACTGCCGGGAGGAATCGAACCCGGAACCTTCTGATTACCAGATGAACGCTCTACCTCCTGAGCCACTGGTGCCCCCTGATGCCACAAGTACGAGTACCTTATTTTTAGCAACTCACCAAGCACCAACATTTGTTCTGTTACACCTTTTTCTATCAAAAACGTGTGATTTCTGTCGAGAGACAGCTGAGGAAACGTTATAAATCCAAGTGGCTTTATATGTAGTGTGAAAGTGATTAGCGTTAGTTTTTTATTTCAATGAGTAGCACATGTTATTATAGTCATTTTAGTCTGAATAGGAATTTTCTTTTAGTAGCTGGTTAGTCTTCGTCACTGTGACAGTAATGACGTGTCTAATGGAGAGCTGTCAACGTCCAGGATACCACAGGAATACACACACACACACACACACACACACACACACACACACACACACACACACACACACACACACACACACACACACACACACACACACACACACACACACACACACACACACACACACACACAACCACATGTCCTGCACACAAACACACACACAGCACATATTGTGTATAAAAATGTGCACACACACACACACACACACACACACACATCTTGCAAACACACATGCACACAGAATACACACACACACACACACACATTATGCATACAAACACATGCACTTGTGTGCACACACACACAAACATGCAAGGACATATCCTGAACAAACGCACACATACACACACATAAGTGTACCTCTCTCTCATGCACATAAACACACACAGACAAGCATGCATGCGCACGCACACGCACACACACACACACACACCCAGACACACCCTTTTCGTGACGCCTCAGCAATTACAGCCCACCACCAATTATGCTGCTCACTCACACCAGAAGCAGCCCTCCATCTGTGGGGGAGCCTCTCATGTGGTCTGGGGAAGCAGAGTTCCTTCAGCACTAAACCAGCAGGGTGCCTGGATGTCTCCTCCATGGGATTGGAGTACATTCATACTCATTATTTATAGACGCAAATCAACATCTATATATATTGAAATTCTTTATTCGGAATAACCCCTTGAGATGTAGCATCTCGTTTTCGAGGGGATCCTAACACAATACAGCGTATGTACTTTTCAGAAAAAGAAAAAAACACACACAAAAAACATTGGACATCAAAACAGTCTACAACAACAAAATCAACTGAGAAATGAAATTACAAAATAAGTAAACCAACATACAAGATCACAAAATAAACAGGACAAACAAAACAAAACAAAACAAAAATCCAGCAAGGATAGGAATGGATCGTTACTTCGTACGAGATAAGTAATGAAAGTCATGATAGTATGCAATATATAAATGATAACTAAAAATGATAAACTAAAAATGATAAAAATGATAAACTAAAAACATGTACATGTACTATGGAAGTAAGAAGACAGCGCATTTTTAAATAAATAAAAAGATGAGATGGAACGAGTATTTGCAGGTAAGTTATTCCAATCAGAAGGGGCTTTGAACAAAAAGGCTTTCTTGGCTGTTGCTTTTGAGAGTGTTGAAAGTGTAGGTATGCAAAAATAGAGTTGGCTAGAATTCCTTAAATAATAATTGGAATAATATGGAGTCAAGTATTGTTTTAGATATTGTGGATAATTAAGATGAATACATTTGAAAATAAATTGTAACCAGTGGCGCTGTCTTCTTACAGTGGGAGAGGGCAAATTCAGTGTTTCATACATTAGACAGTGATGAGTTGTAAAAGGGCATCCAAGAGCAAATCTGCATAATTTATTGTAAGATGTATTGAGAGGAATGAGATTTGTTTTGGATGCAACCTGGTAGACAATATCTGCATAATCCATAAGTGGCAAAATAAGTTGAATTACAAGCTTTTTTCTAACAGAAAGAGTTAAACAGTTTCTGGAGCGATAGAGAATACCCACACTAAGATTAATTTTTCTTACAATATGATCAATGTGACACTTAAATGATAATTCAGAGTCAAGCCAAACACCCAAGTATTTTGTGTGTTCGACTCTTTGTAAAGGTGTACCATCTAAACTATGAATAGCACATACACGAGATTTGGCTTTAGATTTGATGCACTGGGGAGTACCAAAGATCATTGTATATGATTTGCTTTTGTTGAGTAGTAATTTGTTAGCAGCTAACCAATGTTGCAAGGAATTAAAATCAGATTGCAGAGCTAATTCAATGTGTGATAGAGTGGATTTGGAGGTGTAAATTACTGTGTCATCAGCATAGAGCTGAATACAACATTCAGAAATAATTGAAGGGAGGTCGTTTATAAAAATAGAAAAAAGAAGTGGACCAAGAGTTGAGCCCTGCGGCACACCTCTTTGTTGAACTAATAAATCAGATTTTCTACCTTGAATTGCTACACATTGCTTTCTACATGCAGGTAGGAATTAAACCATAATAAAGAATTCCTTGACAAACCAACAGAATATAATTTATCTAAAAGGAGGTAGTGGTCAACGAGATCAAAGGCCTTGCTTAAATCAATAAAAATAGCACCAGTCAAGTTACCATTATTAGAGGCAGAGAAAATATCACTAGTAAGTTTCAATAGTGCTGTAGTTGTGGAATGATTTGATCTAAAGCCAGATTGATTGGGTGATAATATATTGTGTTCATCTAGATAATATGATAATTGGTTATAAATTAACTTTTCAAATATTTTTATAGTGGAGCAGATAATTGAGATTGGACGGTAATTATTAGGTTCTAGAAAATCACCCCCTTTATGCAAAGGAGTGGTACAAGACCACTTCCAGATAGCCGGTATTTCACAAGTGGATAATGACATGTTGAAGAGATCACAGAGTGGATACATGATAATATGTCACATTTTATTTATTTATTTGTATTAGGTAGAATAGCTTTTTCTTATTATATTCATTATATACACAGACAGAATTACTTAAACAAAAGTATAGACACAAAACAAATGAATATGTATAAAATGTATATACACACACACACACACACACACACAAAAATGTATATTGGAATCCTTGAGACACAGAGCCATAAACTACTGTAAGTCTGTTTTATGTTTGCAGACTTAATTAAAGAGGGTACGTGTGGAATTTGGTGTACATTAATAGTTAAAGACAGTAGAGATTGAGTACTTTTATGTATCACATTCACACTCTGATTTGGATTGGCTTCATACCTGGCTTCATACATGTAACATGGGATGTCTACAAATTATTCCAAAATAAATAATAATTTAACCCTAGACTAAGAACCATATTATGGCTCTTGGTCTAGGGTTAAATGATTATTTATTTTGATCTCATACAGGCTCTGTATTTCCTCTTTTATTGCTTTATTTGCTTTTTAAGATTTATTTACAATCTTTTTTTGTATTATCTGTGAAGCATTCAACAGTGTTTATTATTATTACTATTATTATTATTATTATTATTATTATTATTATTATTATTATTATTATTATTATTATTATTATTATTATTATTATTATTATTATTATTATTATTATTATTATTATTATTATTATTATTATTATTATTATTATTATTATTATTATTATTATTATTATTATTATTATTATTATTATTATTATTATTATTATTATTATTATTATTATTATTATTATTATTATTATTATTATTATTATTATTATTATTATTATTATTATTATTATTATTATTATTATTATTATTATTATTATGTGTTGTTGTTGTTGTATATTTGAGGGATTTTACAACCAGGAATGCAGTGGAATGTAATAAACCCAACTAAAATCTTTATAAATTATACACTGAGACACTAAACCACATGTCCATGTGTCAAACTCAAAGAAATAGCATCTTTTTTGATGTATTATTATGTGTCCTGCGGCAAATTCATCTGTATTTTTCATTTCATGGTCATTGAGTTTGACCTGCCCCTTTGAAGTATGAATTCACACATTCGGGACAGGCCACGGAGAGCTCCGTGTTTCGAGTCCATGCGTTGTGGACAGAGGCGCGGATAAATCCGTGGGAAGTTGTTATTGCTTTTATTCCATTTTAATAACCTATTCAAGGTCGCCGAGCGGCACTGCAGATTTACCCTACTCTATGAATTCGACAAGGTGCAATACCGGCCAGATCCTCTTAGGGGCGCTATCGCGATAATGCAGTGTGCCCTGTGGCTGAACGGATCAGTATTTTTTTTTTCTTTCAATGGAGATTTCAGTAGCAGGATTCTGGATGTGCAGCATGTAGCTTGGATTACGTTTCTGATCTCAGATTTCACCATGCAATAAGGGGATGGACATATCGATCTACCAGATGGCGATCGATAACGGGGAAATGCTCGGGGGGATCAGCCCGTACCACGGTAAGATCTTTTTCACGTAAATTACAGCCCGATCGGGCATTGTTTTGATAGCCATCCAGGCGATCGGCCTATGTGGCTAGTTAGACGAACACGGTTATTGGTAATCAATAATAATAAACAACGTCCCCCGCCCCCCCCCTTTCATGCATACATGCTTTGGGAGCGTGCCGATCATATGCAGTTTGAGTTATTTCTGTAGCATCTGTAAAACGGAAATGCCATTGGATATAACGTTAGCAGCTATTAGCCCTATATCTAGCCTTCCAGAAAATATACTAGTCCCAAATCCCGTATAACGCTTATATTCAAGGCGTTATAAAATGAGAACCTATTGATGATTTTTTTTTCTTTAAGCCATTTTGAAGGGACGGTTTATGGACTCAATTGACAATGAGAATGGACAGATAGCAATACTATAAAGTATAGATTTAGCTGTACAAACAGCCCCACGTTTGTTTACATTCCCCGGTCCTCTTGACATTAATTAGACTCAGCCCAATGGCCCCGAATGTGTTAAGGTACATTATTTTGTGTGTTTCAGTCTACCTCTCAATGCCAGATAGACAGACGGAAATACAGACAGACAGACAGACAGACAGACAGACAGACAGACAGACAGACAGACAGACACAGACAGACAGACAGACAGACAGACAGACAGACAGACAGACAGACAGACAGACAGACAGACAGACAGACAGACAGACAGACAGACAGACAGACAGACACACACACACAGATAGACAGACAGACAGACAGACAGACAGACAGACAGACAGCCTCCCTCAAACTGAACAGTGACATTTTGATGCTGGTAATAACAACACCAGCCCACAAGCCACGGCAATGGGGGGGGTGGGGGGTCGGCTGCTGATGGAGACGCAGTGTTCAGGGTAACAGAGCATGAGGTGAGGCGGACCTTTAAAAAAGTGAATATCAGGAAGGCAGCAGGTCCGGACGGCATCCCCGGCCGCGTCCTAAAAGTCTGTGCCGACCAACTGACGACACAGTGGTGGTGGGCCTGATCTCTGCCAACGACGAGAGGGCCTACCTGGAAGAGGTCAAGGTCCTGGCGGGATGGTGCCAGGAAAACAGCCTCTCCCTGAACGTCAGCAAAACAAAGGAGATGATTGTGGACTTCAGGAGGTCGGGGGTCAAGGACTATAGCCCCCTCAGCATCGACGGGGCACCGGTTGAGAGAGTCAACAGCTTTAAGTACCTCGGAGCCTACATATCCGAGGACTTGACATGGACCACACACATTGACAGTGTTGTGAAGAAGGCATGACAACGCCTCTACTTCCTCAGGCGCCTAAGGAAGTTCCAAGTCAGTCAGAAGATCCTTAAGAACTTCTACTCATGTACAATAGAGAGCATCTTGACTGGCAACATCACCTCCTGGTTTGGGAATAGCACTGCACAAGACCGAAGCAGACTACAAAGAGTGACACGTTCAGCCGAACGCACAATTGGAGGGGGGCTCCCCACCCTCCAGAACATTTACAACAAGCGTTGCAAGGGCAAGGCTAAGAGAATCATTAAAGACTCCAGTCACCCGAACAACTGCCTCTTTGAACTGCTGCGGTCAGGCAAGCGATACCGGAGTCTCAAGGCGAGCACAGAAAGACTCAGAAGAAGCTTCTATCCCCAGGCCATCAGGCTGCTAAACGAACAATGAACACTACACAACAACAACCACCAAACGCACATAGCACACACATCCACACGCACACACTCACTTTAAACAAACACACTGTAGCACCCACTCCACACACTTTATAGCACACACCCACTTTAAACAAACACACTGTAGCACCCACTCCCCACACTTTATATTTATTGATGAAGGATTGCACTACAACTCGTACACCTTACTGTAAATTGTACCTAAATTGTACCTCATCCCATTTCTGCTTTGCACTATATAGTACTGTACATTAGTACACTGTATAGTATTGTATATTATATGGTAACTCAGAACATTGTACATATGTCTATACCGAACACTGTGACCTCATTTTCTTCTTCTAAATTACATGCTATACTATGTTATTTGATACTATCTTGTCTAGCACAGTCTCTGGAGCGTAACAGTAGGAAGCATTTTGTATGAAAGTATTCTGTACTTCTGTATGACAACTATTAAAGAAACTTGAAACTTGAAACTAGAAACTTGAGACAGTGATACAGACAGGGAACAGGCAGACAGACAGCACAAAAGAGGCAGACAGACAGACTGGCGGTACAATTCAAGGGCTTTTCACATGTGAAATAACAGCAACATCATAATAGAGAGATAACAGCAACATCATAATAGAGAGAGAGAGAGAGAGAGAGAGAGAGAGAGAGAGAGAGAGAGAGAGAGAGAGAGAGAGAGAGAGAGAGAGAGAGAGAGAGAGAGAGAGAGAGAGAGAGAGAGGAGAGGGGGAGAGGGAGAGGGAGAGGGAGAGAAACTAATGATGTGGTGAGAGGTGCAGAGAGAGAGAGAGAGAGAGAGAGACTACCAATGTGGTGTGTGTGTATGAGAGAGAGAGACAGACAGACAGACAGACAGACAGACAGACAGACAGACAGACAGACAGACAGACAGACAGACAGACAGACAGACAGACAGACAGACAGACAGACAGACAGACAGACAGACAGACAGACAGACAGACAGACAGACAGACAGACAGACAGACAGACAGACAGACAGACAGACAGACAGACAGACAGACAGACAGACAGACAGAGGGGTAATCAGTAATCTTGTTAGAGGAGGGAGGGCAGAGGACCCCCTGCCTGCCTGACAGCTGCTGTCTGTTCAGTTGTCTCACCATCACCAGTAATAATATAAATTAACATTTAAAAGTAATGACTATTAGAATTATGTTTCTTATTTGTGTGCAATATAAAACCAATATTTAACTGGAATTTACTGTAAATAGATTGGATAATCACATAAAATAAAAGCTGTCAAGATACTTAAAGAGCTTTCAAAGATGGGAAAGGTTTTACATCCAGAAATCTGTACTTTGATGGATACTTCTTGTGGATAGTAATTATTGTGGACAATCATTTATTTATAGGTATTAGCAATATTTTCTCTTTCTCAATTCTCTGTAGAATAACTAAACTATCTTTGATGCTAAATGTTTTTTAGCGTTTTTTTTTTACTATTTTATTTTCATTTTTTAAATACTGAAAGTTTACAAATTCTTACATTCAACATTGGGATGTGTATTTTTCAACAAAAAAAATCTAAAAATCTATAATTTCCTATTATATTAATTTACAGATTACAAAATATATTTATGGTTAATATCTTTATTAAAAATAATTTACTGTATTTTTATGGCATTTACATGTACATACTTAATTTAGAAAAAATTATCTGTGAAATAAATCTTTATAATTTTCTTTACAATGCTGCAGATCCTGCACTGTAACTCTCTATCCTCTTAACAGGCTATACAAAATTGGCCATTTTAGTTAGATTTCGTACTAGCTCTCGCTCTGCTCTGCTATGGGACAATCCCTTGTTACCTATACTGTAACCTGAAAGCTTCCGCTACAATGCACCTATACTTGTCCGGCCACGCCCACTCGCGCCCATGCATTTAAGCGAGGGGTGTGACCGTAATTCCGCTCTTCCCTCTTCTTTCACTTACGGAAGTGTTTGCTACAGGCACACATCAGCAAGTGTTATTAGTGTATTAGATTCGTTTTGAGTTGCTATTTTGTCGAGATGGCATCTTCACAGGGGCCTGAGAAAAAAATGTCTGGGCTCCGCCAGCGGTTCACCGTCGCAACCTCCTCCACGCGCAGCGGGGCTCCCTAATCCCACGGTTGTGGCGAGAGGGTGAGCCTCAGCGGCATGCGGAGCTGGGTGCACGCCGCTCGGCAGCCGTCGAGCGCCCCTCCCCAGTGGGGTGGCCCTCCGGCTCCAGCGTCCCCATCGGGAAACTCCGGCCAGTCCGGCGGTCTCTTTGGTGGGTGACGACTTGTGGCGCAAGCTCCCCGCCTCTGCTCGCTCCCACCTTTCGGTGGTGAGCGGCTGTGGCGGGTGGTCTGACGAGCTCTTCAGCAGCATCAGGGCAGCCCCGGCCTACCAATTGGGTTCGGCCCCTCCTCCGCAAGAGATACGAACACGGCAGAGAGAGCAGCAGAGGGAACTGCTTGCTCTCTTTTCCGAGCTCATGCAGCGCGCACCAACGGCATTCCGTTTCCAACACCCCTGCCGGCGCCTGTCCCCGAGGACGGCGTGCCGCGGCTGGATCATCACATCCTGGAATGTTGCATGGAGGGACGGGGTTTTCATCTTTGATGCCTCACTGGCGAAGTCAGGGTTCCGTCAGAGCCCGGACCCCGAATGGCGAGGAGCCTGAGACGCGAGACATAAACACGGAGAGAAGATGGGCAGTTGGAACACACCTCGAGGGGAACACGATAACCGACAGCAGGTTTTTTGTTGTAACGAGCGTGTGATTATTCACTGTGTATTTTGGGTATGCCTCGTACGAAATATGAGCAATGAGACAGCTAAAGGTTGGTGGGCGGCATTTCTTGTGTGTGAGGAGAGTCGGGATTCATGTGTGAACACGTTTTTTAAACAAACGTAGACCCTGAATTCGCGATTGGTGTTGCTATTATGCTATTATGTTAGCTTTGCAAAGCAATGTACATCAGCACATGACCAAGGGCGCTGCCCCTCTCTTTCACCCCGTCTGTGTGTTTCTTTACCTGATAAGGTGAAAACATGGCGGGTGACAAGTGTTTGCTTATGAACGAAGCTTTTAATCAGACATAGCCTGGCCCATAGCAGAGCAGAGCGCTCGCTAGAACTCATGTAACTAAGGTTATAGGATAACCTTCGTTTTCGTTTTTGAGACTGCATACTTTTTGCAAACCAAAATACTATATATACTTATACCACATGCATGAGCCTGGTCTCTTTTGAAATATGACATTCTGACGTTTCTGATACGATAAGGAAAACTCACCTTTAGTGCTAATGAAATAGAGTAACATGGGTCTGAACTTGAGTTGTAGAAAAACGTGTTACTCACGTTTTTCTGTAGTAGTTAGTAGTCCAGAAGTAGTATTTCCCCAGAATGGCTGTAGGCTGAAAAAACACCAGAGTTCCATAGCCTGAAGTCTTACATGTCCAAATTTCATAAAGATCCGTTCAGAAACTAGTGATTAGGAGTGATTTTGGTAAACTGTGTACAAAAGAAAAGCTCAGTTTTCTCATAGACTTCAATTCATTCTGCGTTTTTCTCTTCCTGTTTTCGCTTGTGACTTTTCACCTAAATCCCTGATTCATACCCAGGTGGGGTATCATTGGAAAGCCACAATAATTGGCTACAACCCTGTCCAATCATTTTCGAGATCGCCAAATGATTGACGGAACTAGAACCCCAAAAGTCGGGAGTAGTATTTGCGCAATACCGTACGTACTTCGCGTAAGCCTCACATATCGGCATGTAACTCGAGAACCGCTGAACGGATTTTGGCACCTGAAAGGGCTATCAACTGTAACGTTCTGGATCCTATCCTCCTTAGGATAGTATCCTACTATCTGCCTGGGTTACTTCCTGTTATTTTGGGTTCACTTTGTATGTCACCGCTGATTTGCTGTCTACACTATTGTTGCTGGGTGTCCGGCGACGTGGAGTAGGAGGTTGGGTCTGGGCTGAGTATGCGCATAATACCCTCCTCTCCTCCTCTACTGGTATGTCTCCCTTTCAGTGTCAATATGGTTTTCAACCTCCTCTGTTTTCCGAACAGGAGCAGGAGGTGGAGGTGCCGTCGGCCCAGGCACATGTGGCTCGTTGTCGCAGGACGTGGAACAGGGTGCGGACGGCGCTGCAGAAGGCCTCGGTTAAGGCTCAGCGGCAAGCTAACCGCAAGCATCGTCCGGCTCTGGTTTTCCGTCCGGGACAGCGGGTTTGGCTTTCCACTCGTGATCTCCCTCTCCGGGTGGAGTCCAGGAAGCGGCTCCTCGCTTTATAGGCACCTTTAAAGTGGTGCGTCGGGTGAATCCTATGGCTTACAGGCTACGCCTTCCGGCCTCTATGAGGGTCCATCCGACGTTTCATGTGTCCCTGTTGAAGCCATTCCTCTCATCGCCCTTGTCCCCGCCACTTCCTGCGGTTCCTCCGCCCCGCATTATTGATGGTCAGCCTGTCTATACGGTGCGGAGAATCCTGAGTTGTAGGCGGAGGGGTAGGGGGTTTCAATACTTGGTGGATTGGGAGGGTACGTGGTAGAAGAGCGTTCTTGGGTGCCTCAACTGGACATATTAGATCCCAGCCTGATCGATGATTTCCGGCGGCTGCATCCCGAGGCCCCTAGGTGAACGTCAGGTGCCGTTCGTCGGGGGGAGATACTGTAACGTTCTGGATCCTATCCTCCTTAGGATAGTATCCTACTGTCTGCCTGGGTTACTTCCTGTTGTTTTGGGTTCACTTTGTATGTCACCGCTGATTTGCTGTCTACACTATTGTCTGTCACACCTGGTTCTGTCACTGGCTGTCAGACTTGCTGTCACTAATTGACACGTGGAATGTTTGGTATGTGCCCATTTAATGTCTGCTCTGTCTTCTGTCATTTGCTAGAGCTTCACTTGACACTACGGACAGGATCACTGGAACAAGTGCTGACCTAAACTCTCTCTCTTTGTGCTTTGAATTACTCTTGTTGCTTTTGTAATAAACAGTGGAACCTGTTTGAAGAGTACACTATTCTCCGTCTCATTTCCTCGACAACTTGGAACTCGCACTTACCTATCGTTCGTAAGAATCAACAGGCAACCAATGGGGCTTTATTCGATATATATATATTGTATAAAAAAATATGCACAACTCAGCCACTAGAGGTCGCCAAAGTGCCGGTGGGCAAATAGTCCTCAAGAGTGTGTGTGTGTGTGTGTGTGTGTGTGTGTGTGTTGCCAGATGCTAAATGATCATCCCAGAGGGTTAGAATTATCATTGTTTGAGGTTTTTTGAGGAAAATTATCATTTGCAAATCATAATCAATAGAACAAACTGGCGTACAGAGGACAAAATGGTTGTACAAATATGATAATCTGCTGTACCTTTAGGATAACAAAATGCTGCTCTTTCTGAAACACAGTTGTTTATCTGCTGTACCTTTAGGATAACAAAAGACATGTCTGGCTGTAATCCAAATGCTCCTCTGTTCGGTCAGCAAACTGCTGTGACAGTCTACTCACTACAAACCATCGGTCAGGGCGGGTACACACTGTTAAATAAATGAGGCTACCCACAGCTTCTCTGTACATTTTCACATCTGTCAGTTTCTGAGCATCCTCCTGATAGTCTAGTTTTTGATCACATGGTGTTTCCCTTGATCTACATTCTTACATGTCTAAACGTTCCAGGGTCCTTCCCACATAGTTACATCATTGAGAACATGGTAAGTCATCCACCTCTGTAGTTAAACATGGATTAACATAGATCCATTTCAGTATTTAGACATGGACACCTCTGTACTTTAACATGGAATTAAACATAGGATCCATTTCAGTATTTAGACATGGACTCTTAATCAGGTATTTAAACCTGGATTCTACTCCTCCCGTATTTAAACCTAGAGTATCATCCTCTGCATCTAGGCAGTGTAGCCACCCTCTTTCAGTATTTAAACATGGGTACCCTCCTTCAGCATTTAAGCAATTTTCTACGAACCATACTTTGTATTTGTCGTGGCCTTCAATACCCTCCTGGATTGAATACACCCATTTCCCTCCCACTGTCTTCCTCTGGTAACTTGGTTGAATACACCCATTTCCCTCCCACTGTCTGTCTGCCCTCTTCGGGGGACAATGTGACCTTTTTAAAGGTCAGGGTTATCCACTGACTATCCTGTAGTAGTAATCAACGGGGGTAGGTGTACTGTCCTCCTCGTCACTCCCTTTTCGGGCATAGTCTGTCAGATACTTTGGGGTTTGTTCCCTTGAGGGATACCTCCACGCCGTCCGCGCCCCGAAAGCACAGTATTCGTGTCCCGTTATTCTCCGGGCGTCGTCTCGATCTGTCTCACGTTGACCGTCGCCGCCATCGTGTCCGCTGCTGTCATCCTGTCCACAGCCATCTTCTTGTCCGTAGCCGCCATCTTGTCCGTAGCCGCCATTTTGTCCGTAGCCGCCATTTTATCCGTGGCCTCCGTCTCGTCTCGTCCATGGCCGCCATCTCGTCCATGGCCGTCATCTTGCCCCTGCGCGTATCGCGCGCTCTGGTCGTGTTTCTTCATGCACGCTCTGTCTGTGTGCCCGTGGATTTGCAGAAGCTACACCAGACAGTCTTTGTGCAGTCGCTTCTCCAATGGCCTTTCTCTCCGCATCGCCAGCATGCCAGTTCCGTCGTGGTCCTGGTCCTCTCCCTTGGCGTCGCTCGGGCCTTTAGCACCTCTCTCCCACCTCCGGGGCGACTGGGTGGGTATCTTCTGAGGCCTCGCGTTTCTTAACTTAGCCTTGAACTGTCCCAGCGTCATGTCCGTTGAACCGTGTATTACCAGGAGTGTGAACGGTTTGTACAGCTTCGGTAGTCCTCTCATCATCATGGCCATCATTAGCCCATCGCTTGGTGCTTCTCCGGCACTCCTCAATGGCGTCGTGATTTGCTCCGCTCTGTTGACGTATTCGGTCACAGTCTCGGTTTGCCCCTTCCTCAGGGCCGTTAGTGCTATGTAGAGGGCCACGACTCAGGGTCTTGCTCGCCCGATGTAATGCTCTCTCAACACCTCCAGGCTTTCTCGGCCTTGGTCTTTAGTGTCACGGAATATCAGCCCCAAGCTGGTGTCGTCGAGCA
>NC_140172.1:108240815-108288315 GCF_963971535.1 Notolepis coatsorum | reverse complement strand
GCTAAAAACTAAATTACAAACATCTCAAAACAAACTGGTCAGACTACTGCTTGACCTTACTCCTAGAACCCACCTCACCCCTGCCCACTTTGACAACCTAGGATGGCTTGGAGTAGACGACAGAGTACAGCAACTTGCAATGGGCCTGGTCTACAAGATACACTACACGACCAAGGTACCCATGTACATGTCAAAATACTTCCCAAAGGTCAGTGAATACCACGATCACAACACCAGAGGGAGCTCCACAAATCATGTTAAACCCAGATTCGGCTCAAATAAGGGAATAAACACGTTTTGCAATTATGCCACATCAATGTGGAACGCCCTACCCAAAGCGGTAAAGGAATGTGAATCACTACCCACTTTCAAAAACGCTCTCAAAGAACACCTACGGGAGACTGCAATTTGAAACTGGCCCATGTAAATGTCCTAACCCAACCCCCTCCAATGTACAGTCATTTACCTAGTATGGTTGTCAATATTCCAATGTACAGTTTTGCTTGTACAGTTGTACAGTGTTCCCCCCCACCCCTCCTGCCCAACCCCCCCCCCCCCCCCACCCCCACCCCACCCACCGAACCACCTCCAATGTACAGCCCCCCAGACCCCCACCCACCCCACCTACCCAACCTCCCCCAATGTACAGTTTTTACGTCAAATGTATATACTCTTTTCTGGACTCTTTTTGTATTACAATGTTGTTGTCATAAATGTATAGATGTAGCAGTACTGTATATCTGTATGTCATGTATGTCATATATGTCCTGATGAATTGAAAATGGGGGACCCTGATGTAAACAAGACGAAAGTCTTTCTCTGGTCTGCATCCCCTTAACAATTGTGTGTACTGTATTGTACCCATTCTGCAATCTGTTAATAAAGTTTTCAATCAATCAATCAATCACACACACAAACACACACACACACGCACGCATGCACGCACACACACACACACACACACACACACACACACACACACACACACACACACACACACACACACACACACACACACACACACACACACACACACACATACATACAGTACAGTACATGCACAGACACACACGCACACACACACACAAACACATACAGTACATGCACAGGCACACACACACACCACACACACACATACATACAGTACAGTTTATGCACAGACACACATGCACACCAGTGGCGTCGTTAGCCCTGGGCTTTGTTTACATTTTTTTTTTTTTTTTTTTTGATGTCAGCATCCCCATTGTCTGTGCTGAATGTTTGTTAGTGTTTGGTATTTTTTGTTGGTTTTTAGTACTTTTAAACATCCATTTTTAGTAAGTAGTTTTGTGGACTTTTTCTTTTAGTGTCCTGAAAGGCGCCTTATAAATCAAATGCATTATTATTATTATTATTATTATTATTATTATTATTATTATTATTATTATTATTATTATTATTATTATTATTATTATTATTATTATTATTATTATTATTATTATTATTATTATTATTATTATTATTATTATTATTATTATTATTATTATTATTATTATTATTATTATTATTATTATTATTATTATTATTATTATTATTATTATTATTATTATTATTATTATCATCATCATCCAGGAGGGAAAAGACACTTTGGATAGTAGGGACTGCATATCTGCCTGTCCTGACCAGGAAACACTTTGCAACTGTGATCTCCTCTGGCAATAGTTGGATATTGTAATGTGTGGCGAGGGGTTGCAGCAATTCCACTGAGAGAAACTGGTCTGAGGCTGGATAACATGCCTGTATGCCTCTCATAAGTTGTTATCCAACTCATGAGAACCTGCTCTCAAGCTCTTGCAGCATTCTGTCGACGACTGGATAGAACAGTCTCTGTCTCAGCTGATCTCCTGAGCTGAGGTCTGAGCTTGTGCCACAAGATGACTCAACTACATACTCGTCCATCCTTTTCTGCTTCCTCCTTTGGCTGGTAGTATGTTCCTCAATCCAAAGGCCATTACATATGGCCTTTGTCCTGTCATACATGTCCACTGCCATCTCTGAGGTGCGATAACCTTTGAGTGTGTCCTGCACTGTGCTTTTAGATGTGCACTTTAACGCAGCATCACCTGGAGCCATCCATACCCATGTCCAGTGTCCACTGACAAAGACATGCTCATGATACTGTGATAAACTATAATAAGCTTTAATCGAACCCTGGTTCATTTCCTCGGATAGTCTGGTTGGTTTCGGGTGGTGTGAAAGCTCATTCACTCTTGCAAGTGAACCCTGCTGCGGTTCATTTGAGATGTGAATGCAAAGCGGACCAAAGGCAGGAAAAAACCCAAAAATCTAATTTTCTTTTTTATGAGAAGACTGAAACATACGTATATAATGAAACACACAATACAGTTTTTTTTCGATTGCTTAAGCATGATTTTGAAAACGGGGCCCACTGTTTCAAAACACACAATTAGCACAACCACACACATAATTATCAGAACACCTCAGATCCTTTGCTAAATTAAACACTTGTCAAAACCATACACTAAGGGGGCTTTCTCACTCAACATCGGGGTCGAAATCAGCTCCGTGCCGTCCTCATTACGAGTTCCGTGCCGAACTCCCCCCCCCCCCCCTCTCCCCCCTCTAGTTTGTGTACACACTTCAGTCTGGGTGCGCTCTGGGTTTTGTTTACGGTTTGCGTTTTGAGCTTGTAAGCTTGCCGTAGTCGATGATGTCACGCTCGAAATGTAAACACAGGAAGTGTTAACACGGAGACTGGAGAATGGATGTTAATATAAAGAAACAAATAACTAATAAATATGAAGTTATATTTGAACCTCTGTTGTCAAGCCTTGTCAATATAACCCACCCCATTTTATCACGAATGGATGGTGTTGTAGAGTCCGCTTTTGAGCGTTTTGAACGATCTACTGGTCGACCACGGCCGACTGGTTGGGCACCACTGGTCTAATAGACATAAATGCATTCGAACAAGAAAGTATAGTATACAGCAATGGCTAACGGCTAAACGCTAGTTAGCTAGCCTGTTCAGAAGCTAACATTATCCCATCGCTTGTGGCAATTATACATGTCATTGATCTACTGGTCGACCACAGCCGACTGGTTGGGCACCACTGGTCTATAGAAATAAATGCATTGAACAATGTATAGACATAGCAATGGCAAACAAAATTGCCAGGCCTAACCGCCCCCACTCAGCGCGCACCTGAGACCACCTATTTCAGCGGTCCAGTTTCAGCGCCCCCGGGGACGAATCAGCGGGGGGCGGGGACGGGGGACAGCGTTCTCACTCAGACAGACACACCCTTTTCTGATGCGAGCCGGCTCTGATTCGACACAGAGCAGTGAGTGGGAAACCACCCTAATTTATAAAAAATACATTTTGTTACCATATGAAACACACGTTTCATATGACTTAATTCAGTTTGAACCAGTTACACACACTGCTGTGCTTAACCTAAAACACATTTAGCAATTCTACTTCTCAGTGATTAGAGTACTGTAAGTGAATTACGCAGAGAATGTGCACATATACAATAAATTCACCAAACACTACACAAGACCAATGCTGTAGACTGATGAAAATATAATTTATTTATCTACATATACCCAAATCAATGATGCAGACTGATGAAAAAAAAACATTTTCTCTCCATATACCCAAATCAATGATGCAGACTGATGAAAATATAAATGTTCTCTCCATATAACCAAATCAGTCAACATTTCAACATGGAGAATCACAACAAAACATGTCCAAGTTTTCATGCTACTATGTGCATAACACTGTAAGCTCAGCAAATATCAGACAAACATAAAATACTGTATCCAGTACTGGTTAAAATGACAGTAAAACAAAAACTATTTTGAAAATATTTAAATAGAGTATAGAAAATACTAGACATTATCTCTTTGCCTAGCTGGATCTGGCAAGATAATTTTTTGTTGTGATTCTCCATGTTGACATGTTGACTGATTTGGGAAAATGTATATTTTCATCAGTCTGCATCAATGGTTGTCTTGTGTAGTGTTTGGTGAATGTATTGTATATTTTCACGTTCTCTGTGTACAGTACTTCACTCTCCTTCCATTTTGGTTGAAGACAGGTGAACTCACCTGCTGCATTTGTATAGTGCTTAAACCTGATTGGTGTATCTACAATTAAGCAATGGTGTGTTTGTGCATCTGATGGCTGTGTTTAACCAATTGGCTCATATGTGTGGTAATTTGACATTCTGTGTCTAATGTAATGCAAGTGTGTTTAGTGTTTTGCAAATCACTGTGTGTATTGTTTTGCAAAAAGTGTGAAGCTGACATTGTGCTCATAGGGGTGCAAATCTGGGCCTATGTTTTGCTCCTTGAGTGTAAGGTTTTGATAATTGTGTAATACTTTTGATTTGAGTGTTTATGCAATTGAAGAAAACTGTAAAGACTAGAGATGAACTGTTTATTTCTTTTGTACATAGGCTGTGCATATGTTTGTTTGTTTGTTTATTTGCTTATGTGTATGATTCTTAACTGTGTTTTTATTTTGTTATTGGTGTATGTGTGTATGTATGTACAGTATATGTATATATATTATATATATATATGTATATGTGTATATATGTATATTTGTACTCCTGTTGGGGCCTCTTGGACCAGATCAATGTTTTATCTGGCTAAATAAAGGTTAAATAAATAAATAAATAAATAAATAAGAAACTGATGATTTGGTCCTGTTAACTTTGAATTTTCTATGGGGACTGCCCAGATCCCTCTCATGGACATGGACCTCACTTTGAGAACCTCTAATGATTCTAGTTCTTCAGTATTCATCTCTAATTACTCTAAAATTGCGTATTTCTGTGTAAAAAGAAGAAAAAAAAGGGCTGAAGCCCCCAATGTTTTCTAACCCTAAAAACTCCCCTGACGCACACACACACAAACACATACAGTACATGCCCAGGCACACACACACACACACACACACACACACACACACACACACACACACACACACACACACACACACACACACACACACACACACATGTTCCTCCTTGCTTCCCTTGCTGCACCTCTTCCTCTGCTCCCAAACCCTCCAGTCTGAAAGCCAAGTCAAATCAATTACTCTCCACTGGCACCTCCACAAATTACTGAGCAATAAATAACACGGCCAGGCAGCAAGACTGGGAGGGGGGGGGGGGTATATGGGACCCTCCTGTCTGGTCTGGGGTGGCCAGCGCTGGGGAAGCTCCTTTCAGTGTGTGTGTGTGTGTGTGTGTGTGTGTGTGTGTGTGTGTGTGTGTGTGTGTGTGTGTGTGTGTGTGTGTGTGTGTGTGTGTGTGTGTGTGTGTGTGTGTGTGTGTGTGTGTGTGTGTGTGTGTGTGTGTGTGTGTGTGTGTGTATGTGTGTGTGTGTGTGTGTGTGTGCGTACATGCTTGCGTGTGTGGGAGGGGAGGGGGGGTATGACTTACAAGGTATGTCTGTAAGTGTATCTGTCTATGTATGGTATGTTTCTGCCTGTCTCTCTGTTTGTCTATTACAATCATCTCTCTCCCTCCCTGCCTGCCTGTCTGCCTGCCTGCCTGCCTGCCTGCCTGTCTGCCTGCCTGCCTGCCTGCCTGCCTGCCTGCCTGCCTGCCTGCCTGCCTGCCTGCCTGCCTGCCTGCCTGTCTGTCTGTCTGTCTGTCTGTCTGTCTGTCTGTCTGTCTGTCTGTCTGTCACTTCATATATACTTTTACAAGCATAAAAGAGTGAACATCCATGGATGTGGTGTGTACATAGTAGCAGCAGAAACACTGATAAAATAGCTCTAAATTATAATATAATAATCACAGTGTGGATGTGGTGTGTACAAAGTGCAGTGTGCAAGTTTGTTTCAAGTTTGTTTATTATTTGTCACATATAAAATACATGTACTTTACGATGAAATGCTTGGTTCTGTATGAGCCCCTGAGAGTGTGCTTCATACAATAAAAAAAGTAAAAGAGGAATATACAATACAATACACAATCTAAAGTACAACTTAAGTACACTCTAAGTACAATGAGTAAAAATGAGTAACCAATGAGGTACAAATGCAGACAATGAGGTACAAAACTGTAAGGTAAGGTGCAAATGCAAATGAGGTATGAATGTAGTGCAAATCTCTTTAACAAATAGATAAATACAATGTAGTGTTAAAGTGTCTAAAGTGAGTGCTAAGGTGAGTGTTTGTTTAAAGTGGGTGTGTGCATGTGGATGTGTGTGCAATAAGTGTAGATGATGGGTTGTTACATAGAGTCATTGAGCATCCTGATGTAGGCCTCCCCTCGGTAAAACATGCACCTGTGCGTGAAGATGGTTTGCATGTTTGTGTGTTTGTGTACACATAGTTGTGTCTGCATGGGTGTGTGTGAGTCAGATAAGCAGGCTGTTAGTGTTCTTTGTTCTCGAGCCTGGCTGCCCGGGGGGGGGGGGGACACTCGGAGCCCGCTGGTCCGGGCCTTGAGGCCGCGGCAATGTCTGCCAGACGGCAGCAGCTGAAACAATCCATGGCTGGGGTCTTAATAACCTGAGACACCGTTCGTTATATGCTGGATGGAGGGAAGCCCACTGATGTTCTGGGCTGTCCCTACGACCCTCTGTAGTGCTTTGCGGTTGAGGGCAGAGCAGTTCCCATACCAGGCGTGATGCATCCAGTCAGGATGCTCTTGGTTGGGCCCATAGGACCCATGCCGGATTTATGGCCTGTACGCCCGTCCCAGGTGACGTCCTCCTCGTTGACGTAAACACAGAGGAACCTAAAGCTGCTGACTCCCTCCACAGCAGACATATATCATATGTATACATCATATAACTTATATCAACAGTTAAACATATGACTGCCAGTAATAACTAAGGCTGTCAAAGTTAACGCGATATTAACGCGTTAACTCCCGATTCTATTAATGCCACTAATTTTTTTTAACTCAAGATTAACTTTTTTTTTAAGATTAACTTTAAAAAAAAAAAAAAAAAAAATGTTTTACTAGACTTCACTCAGGTGTATTATTGATGCTCTCATTGATACTATGTTTGTTTCTGAAGTGTGTGTGTGTGTGTGTGTGTGTGTGTGTGTGTGTGTGTGTGTGTGTGTGTGTGTGTGTGTGTGTGTGTGTGTGTGTGTGTGTGTGTGTGTGTGTGTGTGTGTGTGTGTGTGTGTGTGTGTGTGTGTGTGTGTGTGTGTGTGTGTGTGTGTGTGTGTGTGTGAGATATAGAGAGAGAGGGGGGTGAGAGAGATGAGGAAGGGGCAAGAGAGAAAGAGAGCTGGGAGAGTGTGTGTGTGAGGGAGAGAGGGGGGTGTGTGATTAATCAGCCCTTGTGTGTGTGAATGTAACAAGTTCCTACCGTTTTCTTTCCCCTATGCATTGTTTTAAATTATTATTTTCTTTTAAGTTATTTTGTGCATCACTCTGTTTTGAATTTGATGCAAATTTGCAATGCATGAGGGTCATCCTTTTGTGTTAAATGGCTGCATAAAGCAAGCATTTGTTGACTCGCATGTTGATAAGAGTATTAAAACTTGGAACTTGAAAAAGATCTGTTTAAGGTAAAAAAATATATAAAAAAAATTGAAAATGCGATTAATTTGCAATTAATCGCGAGTTAACTATGGACAATCATGCGATTAATCGAGTTAAATATTTTAATCGTTTGACAGCACTAGTAATAACGTACCCCACCAAAGAGCGAATACACTGAACATTATACAGGGGAGTGTACAGACACAGACCAGATTATCTGGTCGGGCAGGTGTGCAAAGTACAAAGGTAAGTGTACTGAAACATATACAAATGTTTAATGTAATCTACACAGAGTATCAGAGTTTCATGTGAGTATCATTTAGTAAATATTTACAGGTAATTTGTAATTTTTCCCATCTGTGTAAAAGGAACATCAAATCCTGTGCCACAGTTGACAAATGGATTTGATATGTGATATGTTTAAAAAGCTCTCTGTATAAATGTTTGTGTATTTTGTTTGTTAAATGAGGTCCATGGTGTGTATATACACACACACACACACACACACACACACACACACACACACACACACACACACACACACACACACACACACACACACACACACACACACACACACACACACACACACACACACACACACACACACACACACACACACACACACACACACACAAAGAAAAAAACATGGAGCACCACTATTTGAAACTAGAGAGGATCTGTTGGGCTGTGGTGCACCTACCCTACCACCACATGTACCATACAAAGGGGCACAATGTTGGTTCATTTAGTTTCAAACTGTGATATTTTGGGATATTTGTGTCTAGATTAGAAACAATATTAAATATCTGTAACTAGTTATTGTAGAGGTTTCTTTTTCTTCTCAAAATTACCTGGTGCAGCTTTAACCCTTTAAAGCTGAGTGCCGTGCCCACGTGACACGTGACATGTTTTGCAAACCATTACATATCTTTAAATTGTATCTGAATTTGTCTTTCCAGCAAGACTATGTCACCCGTAGCCTGTTTGGCGGAGCGGCTTAGGATCTTGAAACATCTAGATTGGTATTTTTCTGTCTTCCGAATGCAGGTGTAAATCCCCTGCATGTATCTATCTCTCACTGAGCTTTTGGCCTATAATCAATGGACATGCTAGAAATGGTCACGTAGGTTGGGAGGACCGATGGAAAATTCCTATTGTTTCTCCAGACTCCAGTGAGCCGTCAGACAGACACACTGTCGTGCGTAACAGAGGATAGAGAGGAGCTTGTCCCTGGTTTTATGATAAAATCGCAAAAATACATGAAAACATTTATAATGTAGGGCGGCTGGGTGGCGCAGCGGACATTGCACTCGTCACCAACGCAAGAGACACCGGGTTCGACTCCGGCTGTCGGCGTTGCCTCCGGCTTGGGCCGGCCGCCATACTAACTCAATCGGCAGAGTTAGCGGGTGGAAGTCGATGGGTGGTAATCTGGACGTTGTGGACAGCGACTCCTACAGGTCGGTTGGGGGACGCCTGCACAGCAGAGACAGGAAATGGCGGGGGCAGTGTGAGCCTCCCACACGTTACACCTCGCCAATGAGAGTCCGCGCTGGCAGGTGAAAAGATGTGACAGGCTTACTCCTTGTGTATCGGAGGAGACATGTGATGCAAGGCTTCTATCCTCCCTACAACCGGCCAGTGGGTGGCATATGCGAGCAACGTTCAAGACAAGGGAGGGGGGAATTGGCACACTGGAATTGGGATGGGAAAAAAAATGTAAAAGAAAAAAAAAAGGATAAAAAAAAAACATTTATAATGTGTACCTGGAAACGTGGTCCCTAAGCTGGAATCAAACCCTGGACCTTCTAGCTGTGAGGGGACAGTGTTAACCAATACACCACCATGCCACCATAGATCTTATATCTATATAATTTATTGTGCAGCTCAGTGGAGGCTGGTCCATAGAGGGCGCTAGGTCGCCGCCCCCCCTGGTGGAAAGAGAAGAAGAAAGAAGAAATAGTATTTTTGGATTTTAGATTTCGACCCATACAAATATAATAATTTTTTTAAATAAATGATAATTACTAATTTTAAGTATGTTTGTGTTTAAAATGCACAATAACATGTAATATATCAAATATAAATCGTTGTTTGTGCGTCCTATTCATCCCCCCTCTCTCTTCTCGGGCGCTAGAAATCAGTGCCAGTGTCAGTGCGCAACTCAGCCAATTGAAAAATGCACAGGGCAACATGAATGAATTTAGCAACAACATTTTATCCAATCAGCGTCTCCTGTGGGCGCTTTTCTCTAGCGCCTGAAGTAGTCATTTTTCACTCTACTGCCTGGCAATAGAGTGGCATTCGTGTGATATCACGTCCACCAGGAAAATCCCATATGCTCCGCTCGGCTACTACTAGTTGTTGTCATAGATATATCATCGTCGGAAATTGATAATAATCACAAGATACTGTACATTCAGACAGTGTTGGACTTGGATCTAACTAAATGGATTTATATGGACACGTTTATGGAAAGTTCAAGCCGGCTTTTTTTCACGGATTAAGGCTTGTGGACTCACTGAATGTGGACATTAACAAGGCTGTATGCTCGAAGGTAAGGTAAGCAATCGAAAAATATGCTTCAGTATGCTTCAACATTTGAGTTAAACAGAAGTCATCACTTGTTATCTTATAGATAGATAGATGGCTAGCCGATCGTTAGGTAGCCAGCTAATCGTTTCTCCTCTCCAGACCTCCACCACACAACAGTAGCGAGCTAACGCTAATGCTATATAATCAGGACAAAACATGCTATAACGTCTCCCACAAGAGTTCCCTAAAACATTCAGATCCGTTCATGAGTCAACACCCTTGGCAATTATGGATTTGGAAGTTGTCTGGTTGATTTAACAACTGAGCTAACGTTAGCTATCTGCTCTGTCCGAAATCGGAATTTCATGGATATATCCTTGGGTAAAATAGTTAGTTTATTCAACATAATAATAATAACAATACATTTCATTTGTAGTGCACTTTACATTTGGAACCAAATCTCAAAGTGCTAAGATTTGACACCAATATAACGTTATCTTATCATCTTAAAACTTTCTGCTTGCTAATGCTAGCTAACCGAGACTGATTTGCAGACAGCAACCAACATTATTGTCCGTGGGGAACCCTATACACATAGTTCCGCCCCACCTAGAATAATTTTCACCAGCCGCCACTGGTGCAGCTTGAATGAAAATCACCTGTTGATTCTTCATGTGTGTAACTAATATGCTATTTGGATAAGATGCAGAGAGGGACATAGATTTGTATTATTATTTTAACCTTTATTTAACCAGGAAGTCCCATTGAGATACAAGATCTATTTTGCAAGGGAGACCTGGGCCCTATTCCCCGTACCTGGTTCAACTAAGTCGATTAAAAGTCCCATTAGCCAGATTAAATTAACCCGATGAATAAATCCAGGTCTTCCCTGTTCCTCAATGGCGGATTCACTCTCGTTAATTCGAACCAGACTTGACTCAGGATAATTGCGCGTGGCCGCCTCACCTGAAAAGACAGCAGGTGTCGATCGCAGAAATCCTAATTTTCTAACAGCATTGATTGATTGATTGATTAAAAACTTTATTAACAGATTGCAGAATGGGTACAATACAGTACGGCTCAATAGCCTTGCCGACAAGTTAAATGCATATCTATAGGCTAATTTTAAGTCCCTCATTACCCCAATCAATCAGATTATATTTCTTTAAATGTGCCTGCTGGCAGTAGGCTTAATGGAATGAATAATCAAATGAGATCTTGCTAGCGAAAAAATGTGTTCAACTCTTTCAGAATAAGTAGATAAAGTCAAGTCAAGTCAAGTCAAGAGATTTATTTGTCACGGCATACAAGTATACAATGAAATGCGGGTGGGATATCTGTACTGTATGTGCTTAGGTATCATGTACTATATAAATACATGGTTCCCAAAGTTTTCAAGGCGCGACCCCCAAAATAACGTGTCAGAGAGGCTTGAGGGCTATACAGTTTCACTATTAATCAGGTTTTAATTTGTTTCAGACATCATCCATACATGCATTGAATTGATTAACCTTTGGTTTATACCAGTGACACCTCATGTTCATCACCCTCTTGTTCATCATCAGATAACAGTGCTTGAACAGATAAATGCATTTTCTCAAATTCATTCATCAAAACGTCAAAGGCTCATTCACTTTTCTCAAGTCACGTCCACGTCATCAAATCCTCAAACAGCGCATCTCCTCAGACATTTTAATCCCAGTTACAATATCACAATAATGTGTGAGTGACAGTGATACAATTCAACAATCCACAGATTCAGATTCCTCGTAATTCATATCCACAATCCACGCATAAAGACACTTCAATTTATGCTTGAATGACACACAATTCGGGCACTCCATTAAGCAAATACATCCACAGCGGAGAATATGAAACGAATCAGAGCCAAATGCCAGATAGGTTTCATTCATTAAAAATATCCCTGCGGGATTCACATTTGCAATGCCCCGTTATTAAAATAACCACATATAGTGCGTGTTGCAACTCGCAAGCGCCGTATCCGTATAGCTATGACTTGCATTATTTAGTACAAAGTAAATCCATAGGCTGAATATGATTTATTATCAGCATTTTAGGTCTATTATTTTATTTTACATTTCAAAAGCCCCCTCTAGAAAAACGAAGCACAAAAACATAATTCAGAATGGTATAATGGGATCTGTGAGGAAGGAAGCTGGCATTTCTTTACGAGGGCGTGGCCAGTTTATCCTGCTAACTGAACTAAACCCTGCGCCGGAGCAGGTTCAAACGTTCTGATCTGTTGCCATAGCGATTTAGACAATCGTGCTTCGGGGAACCGAAAGGTCTGGCTTATGTCAAGTTATCCTGAAAAATATCCGGCTAACTCAGTTAGCCAGGTACGAGGAACAGGGCCCTGGCCAAGATAACAGCAATAAAATGTGCGATACATCACGCAGCAATAAAATGTGTGATACATCTCACAAGAACGCAATAAAAGTGCATGTATACAATATACAATACATCACATAAAACACAAAAACAGAATAGCCTGCATGATAGTAAAAGTGTATGACTGAGGGTAATACAGTAATTTTTCAGTGGGGACCCGACTACAGAAAGCAGCGACATTCTTCTTCCATTGTCTGCTAAAGAATGCCCACAACAATACTGTATCCAAATAAATGGCTGTCACTCACTGAGGAAGAGGTGTATTTGCACCAGATTTCACATGGAGGTTTAAACCACCTAAATAGAACTTTCCATGTTGAAAAAAATATATTTTGTTATTCAGCAAAACACAAGGTTTTTCTAATGTCAAATATTGTATGGTCAAACTAAGGTAATGTATGATGGTGACTTTAGGTTCATAAAAGGTATAGCACTAACTCAAAGAATAAGCTCAGAATTGGCAAAAATATAAAACTATGCCCGGGCGAACCTTTGTCTATGTAGGCTTTAGAGGGTTAACTAAAACACATACAGACGTGTTACGTGTGTGTTAAAAAGCAAGACAGTGTGTGTTAATAGCAACACAGTGTGTGTTAATAGCAACATGCCATGTGTTAATAGCAACATTGTGTTTGTTAATAGCAACACAATGTGTATTAATAAGTGTGTATTAATAGCAATACAGTGTGTGTTAATAGCAACACAGCCTGTGTTAGCAACCAGCCGTGTGTTAATAGCAACATGCCGTGTGTTAATAGCAACATGGCGTGTGTTAATAGCAACATGGCGTGTGTTAATAGCAACACAGCCTGTGTTAGCAACCAGCCGTGTGTTAATAGCAACATGCCGTGTGTTAATAGCAACATGCCGTGTGTTAATAGCAACATGGCGTGTGTTAATAGCAACACAGCCTGTGTTAGCAACCAGCCGTGTGTTAATAGCAACATGCTGTGTGTTAATAGCAACATACTGTGTGTTAATAGCTACACAGCGTGTGTTAATAGCAACATGCCATGTGTTCTGTATCGTATCGCTCTCGCTCGGCATCGCTCTCTGCACTATCTCGCATACGTGCACGCGCACTGAATAAAGACCACAATGTACCTTTAATCCCAATATTTGTCTGACCACACCCCTATCAGCTTACCCATATAAGCAGGGGTGGGGCCACCCACTCTCCTCCTTCTCGCTTTCACCACAAGGAAGAAGTGCCTCGGTAGATCCCCACACTTGACACCATGATGGAAGAAAGGTTTAGGAGCAGCTTTGGGAAACAAGGATACGTTGACATCATATCTTTATTTTCTCTCTCACTATTTTCGAGAAAATACGGCGATATTGTCTTCGTACTGGAGTGTCTGGAAGATGATGATCATTCTAAAAACCCTCCACCGGTTTTCGTATTGGGAGCACGCCGCTGCATGCTTCTCAACTGCAGTTCCTTGCTGTGTTTGTTGGGGTGAAACCTGTCAGGCCACAGCTGAACTGTCGGACATGCCGCTGTTGTGAGAAGCGGTGCGTTCCAGGTTGGGTGAGTAGTGTTTGCTGGCGGGCTCCACTTGTCTGTTAGTGCTATGGGGGCTACTTGACAAAGTTTATGGAAACCGGCCCCAGGCTAGGGTCCTTTGTTTAGCCACCTAGGCGACAGGAGGCCTTGGTCTGAAGACCATTATAGTTTTAACTAGTGGGCCGCGACCATTGACACTGGTGATCCCTGTGTGTTCTGGACGAGTGGATTCTCTCTGTCACCGTGTTAAGGCCCCATCTTTCATATCCAAATGAGAGTATTCCTTCACGAGGGGATATGTGCATGTAATGTGCGATAGCGGCAGATTCATGTTCAAAGTCAGCTACACAGGCCATTTGGTACTGTGCTGATTCCGTCGGATGTGGTAAAGTCACCGTTGTGAAGCGGTGTTGACATCTTGTTTTCTCTTTTCTCTTAAAAAGTGAGGAGAGGTTCAGAACGGCGGCCTGTCTGGGTGAGTGTTATGTCATTGTTTACATGTTCATAGCTTACGGTTAGCCAGTCAGCTGTTAACTGCTGCGTTAGCCTGCTGGATCGCTGCATGGCCTGCTTAGGGCCTACTATTAGCCAGTCAGCTGTTAGCTGCGGGGCTAGCATGTCGTGGTCGCTAGGTAACGTTAGCTTGCGGCTATGGGCCATGGCTGGCGCGGGGTAGCTTAGCTTCTCGCGCGCCGCCGTGAGCTCGCTTCTGATCGCGTGCGTCGTTAGGCTATTCTGTTGAACGTGCTTTGATTTTAACATGTTTTACACTCTTGACCGCGACGTCATCCTTGACAGGGGATGTTTCGTCGACCCTGCCCTGAGCCTGGACGGCAAGGTTGCATCAACGGGGGACTGTAGTACGGGTTGGGGCGGTGACGCTACCCAGTTCGGACAACACAGGAGCGGCTGTGTTTCCTACGGTGTCTGTGACTGCACTTCGCTGATCTGCGTTCCGGGTAGGTACGGGGTTGACCAGACCTCATAACACGTCTTCTGGTTTTACTTTGCTAAGTGTATTGTGAATAACGGTGTTTTTTCCCAAAACGTGTGTTGTTGCAATGCATTTAGGATACGTTGCGGGTTATGTGTGAGCTGTTTTTTGTCACTGGCAGTTAGCTTCTCCGTGCAAATCGGATCTGGTTGTTGTGTGAGAAACATCATGGTGTTTATATGCTCACAACTAAGGTAACTAACCTATGAAGCTATGCTTGGTGACAAGTGAGTAAAAGAATGTTCTTTCTCAGACTGTAATGACAATGAACAGTGTGTTCACACATTAACAGGTTTTCCTGTTTTAACTGGCCGTATTGAGGGTAAAATAGGAGGATTGTGTTTCCCCCCCGGTTCCCTGGGGACTTTTTCATCCTCCTATCAGACATGTTGTGCATTAATTGTGTCTTTTGTGTGGTAGGGATACGATGTAACTCTTAGCTTGATTGCTGAGGTTGTGCTAAATCTGCTGGAGAAACTTATTTCCTAAAGGGAAATTGGTTTGGTTGCTGTCATGTGTGCTTAGCAAGGCCTGTGGTCGATACTAATCAAGAATGATGTATTCTCTCATTGTGAAAAAAACGGCGTTCCTCTGTTGAGTGTTTTTGCCATTTTTTGTAGGTGATGATGGGTTGTGTGTGTCATGTGACCTACAACTGGGTTGTACTGGCCACAGAAGCACATGTGTATGTTGGACTGGGGTTCTTAGAGCCCTCTCTATTCTGTGTTTTTCCTTAGTAAAAATCAGATAGCAGGTTAGCTCATGCGCTGTGTGGAGCTGTGAAACGCTTCATAGAGCTGACTATGACTGTGTCATATTCTCTTTTTGTCGTTACATCGTATCATGGGTGTGGGGTCGTAAAGGGGTGAACTGGTAACCTTTCCTCTCCCCATTGTTCTGTCGGTCAGGGGTACACCCCCTGTCCTTCAAGGTTCCCGTCACGTGGCGGTTCGGCACGTTACGGGGGGGGGGGGGGGGGGGGGAGGGAGTTCCTGGTCCCACGGCCTGGTATATTGGGCGTGTGCACCGCAGGAATTCCCCCGCCATAGAGTACGTCACCGTGCGCGTCTCTGTTGGTAGGACTTCCGTGTGCTGTTCAGGTCCATGTGATGGATCTGTTTTCAGGGGGGGTGGTCAGGGCTCCTCCTCACCAAGCGCCTATTCAGGCCTTCTGTGAGTTCGGACTCCTTCTTCCATGTGAGGAAGCCTCCATCAGAGTACAGAGCCTTCCTCCTCAGATTGTCAAAGTGAGTGGACCCTCTAGAAGGGTCCTTTTCTATTGTATGTATATTCGATTCAATTCGTTTATTGAGTGTGTATGGGTTCAGTGCCTCTTCCCCGGAGGCCCTAAAACCAGTTTTTTACATGGCTCAAGGTGCAATATATTCTTTTCAATCTGTACAGCTCGCGTGGGAAGTCTCTCTGGGGATCCCCGTCTCTTTCCTATGGGAGGGTGGTGGGATGTAAAAATGTGAACATTTTTTACCCCGGCTGTGTAGACTGGGATACATACTGTTGATGCTTCCTTCTTTCTATTCCAGAAGTGTTGGAGTTAGGGAGTGTCACACCCCTCTTGTCGTTCCCCTGGGCGCCTTGGGGATTCAATGACAGGTCTAATTAGCCTGTTCATTGATGGGGGTGTGTCCCGACGCACGTATAGTGCTAGCTCGCTGTAAACAGGCGATTGACTGGCACGCCTTGGTTGCTTGTGGTTGAAACAGCGTTTTTATAAAGCAACTGAGATGGGGGTTTTTCCTCTTCCGACGACCACATCCCATGACCTGGGTGGGTTGTCGACGGATTCTCGTTCATGTCTGGGGGATGATGACGGGATGGATCTGAACATATGTGGTGGGGTCTCACGCCCTTGGGGTGGGCCACCAGGCGCGGTTCGTCCGAACGTCTGGGTGGCGCCTTCTTTTCATGTTAAGATCAACACGCATATCTGCCCTTCTCCTGGAGTAGGCATGTCGGCGTGGTTAGGGCACGGGACTGGTTCTGGTCACGCTGGTCCAGATCAGTTGAACCCGTTGTCCGCCGGGGATGCAGATCTGCTGTTCTGGTACCCTGAGGGACTTGGGCTTTTTTCAGGGGGAAAAATGCCAGGTCGGTCTGGGTGTCACAGGGTTAAGCGCTATGGAGACCCTGGTTGGGTATGTTTTTACTCAGCACTGTCGTCATGGCTTACAGCCATGCCATTCTGTACGCGCTCGATCTCGTCGGATCTCGGCCGCTACACAGGTTGGTCCTGGTTAGTACTTGGTTGGGAGACCGCCGGGGAATACCAGGTACGGTGTGCTTAGGGGCTGGTTCTCCATAATTTTTCGCTCCTCTCTCACGCATGGCGAAGAGGGGCCTGTGGGGGTGGTTTTTTGACCTCCTCTGGTGACCCTGTGCTTCCCGTACCGCCAGGCCCGGTCCGAAGTGATGTTTGCGACCCGTAGGCCTGGGTTAACCCTTTTTGGAAACTGAAACACTTGTACTGCGGTATAGCCGGTGTATACCCGCAGGTGTGTTTTGGAGTTTTTTCTTGAGGGGTTATAGGAACAACCACCGCATTGGGTAACACCGAGGTGGTTGATTCCCTGGTGTGTTGGAGCAGTGTCAACTCCCGGGTTCACCGTTTGAGGGTGCCCCTGCACGTTCATGACGTCTGCCAATCGTGTCAGCCTTCTCTGCCTCGACCCCTCTGGGTGGGGGTTTTTAAATGGAGGCTTGGTCATGCAACACCGCCAGCTTACGCTCCTTCCGCCGGGGCGGCTGTGTTCAGCTGTCCCCTCTGGCGCCTGTCTCGTCCGCAGTCTCCAGGCTAGGGTTAACAGCCTGTTGCCTGGTTTTTCCCCGGTGCGCTGCCTGCTTCCGTTGGTTAACCTTTTTTGTGTGCTTACGGCCATGCTGACTGCCTGTTCTGCAGGGTCAGTGTGCCAGGCGGTGTACTATTGGGGGGACGGGGCCCGCTCGGCTTACGGCCATACCAACCTGAACACGCCCGATCTCGTCCGATTTCGGAAGCTAAGCAGGTTCTGGCCTGGTTAGTACTTGGATGGGATTCCGCATGGGAATACCAGGTGCAGTAACTGAGGGGCCTTTGTCCGAATACGCTGGCGATGTGGGGGGCGGGGCACTACGTGCCCACCTGGTGGGGTCTTGATGCTGGCATCATGGACTTCTCCGGGCCCCCATTCTAGGGAGTCCAGTCCTTTTGGTGGGTCTGGGTTTTCCTTCGTGCTCCGCTGCTACGGCCTTGCCACGGGGTTGGGTTTGCCCTTGACCCCGTGATTCTGGGGGCAGTAACGAGGTTGTTCCTCCGTTCGTTCCCGGGTGGCATGCGGGTTGTGCGTGTGTGTAGTCGTGGGGTCAAGCCACGGTCTGCTCACCCTGTGCGTTGAGTTGCTTGAGTGCCTCTTCGCACGGTCGGGTCCGTCGCCCTCCCGTGAAGCCCCTAATAGGGGGGGTGCCCGCCATTAGGGTGGGTCGGGGGGGCTCGGCCCTCCCTGTTCTGATGGTTTGTGGGGGGCTGTCAGCGGGGTGTATTTGTCGGCCGTTGGCTCTCGCTCGGCCTCCCTTGTGCAGAGAGCGATGCCGAGCGAGAGCGATACGATACAGAACGTTAGGTTATGACTATAACCAAGTTCTGTTAGTATAGCGACGCTCGGCATCCGACGCCGCTGCAGCCTTTGACCTCGCCTTGTGGCGAAAGCTTGGGAAGGAGGAGAGTGGGTGGCCCCACCCCTGCTTATATGGGTAAGCTGATAGGGGTGTGGTCAGACAAATATTGGGATTAAAGGTACATTGTGGTCTTTATTCAGTGCGCGTGCACGTATGCGAGATAGTGCAGAGAGCGATGCCGAGCGTCGCTATACTAACAGAACTTGGTTATAGTCATAACCTAACGTTAATAGCAACACAGTGTGTGTTAATAGCAACATGCCATGTGTTAATAGCAACACAGCGTGTGTTAATAGCAATACAGCGTGTGTTAATAGCAACACAGTGTGTGTTAATAGCAACACAGTGTGTGTTAATAGCAACATGCTGTGTGTTTATAGCAACATACCATGTGTTAATAGCAACACAGTGTGTGTTAATAGCAACATGCTGTGTGTTAATAGCAACACAGTGTGTTTTTTTTTCATTTATTTTATTTTATTATCTCCCCCCCCCCCCCCCTCCTTTTTCCGATTTTTCTCCCATCCCACTGTTAGTCGTTATGCCAATTCCCAACCCCCTTCCTGGTTGTTGCGCACTCCCCCCTACTGTTGGTCCGGGAGGCCGGAGACTGTCACATGCTTTCCTCCGACACATGTGCAGCCAGCCGGCAGAGCAGATTCTCACCGGGAGAGTGTAACGTGTGGAAGGTCACACTACCTCCCTCCAGATCCTACCCTCGCTGTGCAGGCGCCCCGACCGAACTGTAGGGGTCGCTGTCCACAACGCCCAGGACCCACCCATCAGCTTTCCCACCCCTAACACTGCCAATTGTGTTAGTATGAACGACCAGCCAAGCTGGTAGCAACGCCGAGAGCTGGATTCGAACCCAGCGTCTCCAGCGTTGATGGCGAGCGCCTTGCCCACTACACCACCTAGCCGCCCTCGACACAGTGTGTGTTAATAGCAAAACAGTGTGTGTTAATAGCAACATGCCATGTGTTAATAACAACATGCTGTGTGTTAATAGCAACATGTCATGTGTTAATAGCAACATGCTGTGTGTTAATAGCAACATGTCATGTGTTAATAGCAACACAGTGTGTGTTAATAGCAACATGACATGTGTTAATAGCAACACAGTGTGTGTTAATAGCAACATTCTGTGTGTTAATAGCAACATGCCATGTGTTAATAGCAACATGCTGTGTGTTAATAGCAACATGCCATGTGTTAATAGCAACATGCCGTGTGTTAATATAGCAACACAGTGTGTGTTAATAGCAACATGCCATGTGTTAATAGCAACATGCCATGTGTTAATAGCAACATGCCGTGTGTTAATAGCAACACAGTGTGTGTTAATAGCAACATGCCGTGTGTTAATATAGCAACACAGTGTGTGTTAATAGCAACATGCCGTGTGTTAATAGCAACACAGTGTGTTAATAGAAACTCAGTGTGTGTTAATAGCAACATGCCGTGTGTTAATAGCACACAGTGTGTGTTAATAGCAACACAGTGTGTGTTAATAGCAACATGCTGTCTATTAATAGCAACACAGTGTGTGTTAATAGCAACACACCGTGTGTTTATAGCAACATGCCGTGTATTAATAGCAACACAGTGTGTGTTTATAAATCAAATCAAATCAAATAAAATGTATTTGTAAGGCCCGACAACACACATTAATGTCCCCATGGGCCGTACACTTCTTCTTTAACCAAGTCAAGAAGAAACATCACAATAAGTCAAGAACAAAACAAGAACACCATAAGGTCCAAAAAATATTAAATAAATGCAAAAAAATAAATGTATGCAACACTCCCAGACACGTGAAGGTAAGGAAAAACTCACTAATACCTAGCAATAGGAGGGGGTTAGAGAGTTCCCATGTTTGTAGTGGGCGGAGATGGGGCAATAAATAAGTAGTGAGCATATGCATACATGGTGACAGTAGAATCATAGTATATAACAAAATTGTGAAGACAGAGACAGAGGTTAAAAGGTTCTCTTATGTCTGCAGAAAAGCAGACAAGGGAGCAAATAGACATCCTAACTAAACTAGACAGATTAATCTAAGGGTCAGGCCCCGACCAGGTGAGATCAGGGTAGGTTGAAGGAGAGAGAGAAAAGATGGGTCTTAAGCAGGGATTTAAAAGCTTTGACAGAGCAGGCGCCCCTGACGACGGCAGGTAATTTGTTCCACAGGTAGGGAGCGTGGTAGACAAAGGCTCTGTGGCCGGCGGATTTCTTTTTAACCCTAGGAATCTATAGAAGCCCTGCATTTTGTGAGCGCAGAGCACGAGCAGGCGAGTATCGGGAGATGAGATCGGATAGATAGAGCGGTGCAAGTCATTAACATTTTTGTAGGTGAGGAGTAGCACTTTAAAGTCAGATCGGGCTTGAATAGGAAGCCAGTGTAGGGTGGACAAAACTGGTGTGATGTGATCAAATTTTCTAGTTTTAGTTAGTATTTAGTAGTTTATAGCAACATGGCATGTGTTAATAGCAACATGCCATGTGTTAAAAGCAACATGCCATGTGTTAATAGTAGTGCTGTCAATCGATTAAAATATTTATTCTGATTAATCGCATGATTGTCCATAGTTAACTCGTGATTAATCGCAAATTAACCACATTGTTTAAAAAAAAAATTATCTACCTTAAACTGATATTTTTCAAGTTTTAAATACGCTTATCAACATGATAGTCAACAAATGCTTGCTTTATGCAGCCATTTAACACAAAAGAATGACCCTCATGCATTGCAAATTTGCATCAAATTCAAAAACAGACCGATGCACAAAATAACTTAAAAGAAAATAATCATACAAAACAATGAATAAAGTGCATGAAATAATAGGGGAAAGAAAACGTTAGGAACTTGTTACATTCACCCACACAAGGGCTGAGAACTCAGCCAACTTTGACAGCCTTAGTTAATAGCAACATGCCATGTGTTAATAGCAACACAGTGTGTGTTAATAGCAACACAGTGTGTGTTAATAGCAACACAGTGTGTGTTAATAGCAACATGCCATGTGTTAATAGCAACACAGTGTGTGTTAATAGCAACATGCCATGTGTTAATAGCAACACAGTGTGTGTTAATAGCAACACAGTGTGTGTTAATAGCAACATGCCATGTGTTAATAGCAACACAGTGTGTGTTAATAGCAACACAATGTGTGTTAATAGCAACATGCCATGTGTTAATAGCAACACAGTGTGTGTTAATAGCAACACAGTGTGTGTTAATAGCAACACAGTGTGTGTTAAAAGCAATACAGTGTGTGTTAATAGCAACACAGTGTGTGTTAATAGCAACACAGTGTGTGTTAATAGCAATACAGTGTGTGTTAATAGCAACACAGCATGTGTTAATAGCAACACAGCATGTGTTAATAGCAACACAGTGTGTGTTAATAGCAACACAGTGTGTGTTAATAGCAACACAGTGTGTGTTAATAGCAACACAGCGTGTGTTAATAGCAACACAGTGTGTGTTAATAGCAACACAGTGTGTGTTAATAGCAACACAGTGTGTGTTAATAGCAACACAGCATGTGTTAATAGCAACACAGTGTGTGTTAATAGCAACACAGTGTGTGTTAATAGCAACACAGTGTGTGTTAATAGCAACACAGCATGTGTTAATAGCAACACAGTGTGTGTTAATAGCAACACAGTGTGTGTTAATAGCAACACAGCATGTGTTAATAGCAACACAGTGTGTGTTAATAGCAACACAGTGTGTGTTAATAGCAACACAGCGTGTGTTAATAGCAACACAGTGTGTGTTAATAGCAACACAGTGTGTGTTAATAGCAACACAGTGTGTGTTAATAGCAACACAGTGTGTGTTAATAGCAACACAGTGTGTGTTAATAGCAACACAGTGTGTGTTAATAGCAACACAGTGTGTGTTAATAGCAACACAGCGTGTGTTAATAGCAACACAGTGTGTGTTAATAGCAACACAGTGTGTGTTAATAGCAACACAGTGTGTGTTAATAGCAACATAACATGTGTTAATAGCAACACAGTGTGTGTTAATAGCAACACAGTGTGTGTTAATAGCAACACAGTGTGTGTTAATAGCAACACAGCATGTGTTAATAGCAACACAGTGTGTGTTAATAGCAACATAACATGTGTTAATAGCAACACAGTGTGTGTTTATAGCAACACAGTGTGTGTTAATAGCAACATAACATGTGTTAATAGCAACACAGTGTGTGTTAATAGCAACACAGTGTGTGTTAATAGCAACACAGTGTGTGTTAATAGCAACACAGCATGTGTTAATAGCAACACAGTGTGTGTTAATAGCAACACAGTGTGTGTTAATAGCAACACAGCATGTGTTAATAGCAACACAGTGTGTGTTAATAGCAACACAGTGTGTGTTAATAGCAACACAGTGTGTGTTAATAGCAACACAGCATGTGTTAATAGCAACACAGCATGTGTTAATAGCAACACAGTGTGTGTTAATAGCAGCACAGTGTGTGTTAATAGCAACACAGTGTGTGTTAATAGCAACACAGTGTGTGTTAATAGCAACACAGTGTGTGTTAATAGCAACACAGTGTGTGTTAATAGCAACACAGCGTGTGTTAATAGCAACACAGTGTGTGTTAATAGCAACACAGTGTGTGTTAATAGCAACACAGCATGTGTTAATAGCAACACAGTGTGTGTTAATAGCAACACAGTGTGTGTTAATAGCAACACAGCATGTGTTAATAGCAACACAGTGTGTGTTAATAGCAACACAGTGTGTGTTAATAGCAACATAACATGTGTTAATAGCAACACAGTGTGTGTTAATAGCAGCACAGTGTGTGTTAATAGCAACACAGCATGTGTTAATAGCAACACAGTGTGTGTTAATAGCAACACAGCATGTGTTAATAGCAACACAGTGTGTGTTAATAGCAACACAGTGTGTGTTAATAGCAACACAGTGTGTGTTAATAGCAACACAGCATGTGTTAATAGCAACACAGTGTGTGTTAATAGCAACATAACATGTGTTAATAGCAACACAGTGTGTGTTTATAGCAATACAGTGTGTGTTAATAGCAACACAGTGTGTGTTAATAGCAACACAGTGTGTGTTAATAGCAACACAGCATGTGTTAATAGCAACACAGTGTGTGTTAATAGCAACACAGTGTGTGTTAATAGCAACACAGTGTGTGTTAATAGCAACACAGTGTGTGTTAATAGCAACATGCTGTGTGTTAATAGCAACACAGTGTGTGTTAATAGCAACACAGTGTGTGTTAATAGCAACACAGTGTGTGTTAATAGCAACACAGTGTGTGTTAATAGCAACATGCTGTGTGTTAATAGCAACACAGTGTGTGTTAATAGCAACACAGTGTGTGTTAATAGCAACACAGCATGTGTTAATAGCAACATGCTGTGTGTTAATAGCAACACAGTGTGTGTTAATAGCAACACAGTGTGTGTTAATAGCAACACAGTGTGTGTTAATAGCAATACAGCGTGTGTTAATAGCAGCACAGTGTGTGTTAATAGCAACACAGTGTGTGTTAATAGCAACACAGTGTGTGTTAATAGCAACACAGTGTGTGTTAATAGCAACACAGTGTGTGTTAATAGCAACACAGCATGTGTTAATAGCAACACAGTGTGTGTTAATAGCAACACAGTGTGTGTTAATAGCAACACAGTGTGTGTTAATAGCAACACAGCATGTGTTAATAGCAACACAGTGTGTGTTAATAGCAACACAGTGTGTGTTAATAGCAACACAGCATGTGTTAATAGCAACACAGTGTGTGTTAATAGCAGCACAGTGTGTGTTAATAGCAACACAGTGTGTGTTAATAGCAACACAGTGTGTGTTAATAGCAACACAGTGTGTGTTAATAGCAACATGCCATGTGTTAATAGCAACACAGTGTGTGTTAATAGCAACACAGTGTGTGTTAATAGCAACACAGTGTGTGTTAATAGCAACACAGTGTGTGTTAATAGCAACACAATGTGTGTTAATAGCAACATGCCATGTGTTAATAGCAACACAGTGTGTGTTAATAGCAACACAGTGTGTGTTAATAGCAACACAGTGTGTGTTAAAAGCAATACAGTGTGTGTTAATAGCAACACAGTGTGTGTTAATAGCAACATGCCATGTGTTAATAGCAACATAACATGTGTTAATAGCAACACAGCATGTGTTAATAGCAACACAGTGTGTGTTAATAGCAACACAGCGTGTGTTAATAGCAACACAGTGTGTGTTAATAGCAACACAGTGTGTGTTAATAGCAGCACAGTGTGTGTTAATAGCAACACAGCGTGTGTTAATAGCAACACAGTGTGTGTTAATAGCAACACAGCATGTGTTAATAGCAACACAGTGTGTGTTAATAGCAACATGCCATGTGTTAATAGCAACACAGTGTGTGTTAATAGCAACACAGTGTGTGTTAATAGCAACACAGCATGTGTTAATAGCAACACAGTGTGTGTTAATAGCAACACAGCGTGTGTTAATAGCAACACAGTGTGTGTTAATAGCAACACAGTGTGTGTTAATAGCAACACAGTGTGTGTTAATTGCAACACAGTGTGTGTTAATAGCAACACAGTGTGTGTTAATAGCAACACAGCATGTGTTAATAGCAACACAGCATGTGTTAATAGCAACACAGTGTGTGTTAATAGCAGCACAGTGTGTGTTAATAGCAACACAGTGTGTGTTAATAGCAACACAGTGTGTGTTAATAGCAACACAGTGTGTGTTAATAGCAACACAGCATGTGTTAATAGCAACACAGTGTGTGTTAATAGCAACACAGTGTGTGTTAATAGCAACACAGTGTGTGTTAATAGCAACACAGCATGTGTTAATAGCAACACAGCATGTGTTAATAGCAACACAGTGTGTGTTAATAGCAGCACAGTGTGTGTTAATAGCAACACAGTGTGTGTTAATAGCAACACAGTGTGTGTTAATAGCAACATGCTGTGTGTTAATAGCAACACAGTGTGTGTTAATAGCAACACAGTGTGTGTTAATAGCAACACAGCATGTGTTAATAGCAACACAGTGTGTGTTAATAGCAACACAGTGTGTGTTAATAGCAACACAGCATGTGTTAATAGCAACACAGTGTGTGTTAATAGCAACACAGTGTGTGTTAATAGCAACACAGTGTGTGTTAATAGCAACATGCTGTGTGTTAATAGCAACACAGTGTGTGTTAATAGCAACACAGTGTGTGTTAATAGCAACATGCTGTGTGTTAATAGCAACACAGTGTGTGTTAATAGCAACACAGTGTGTGTTAATAGCAATACAGCGTGTGTTAATAGCAGCACAGTGTGTGTTAATAGCAACACAGTGTGTGTTAATAGCAACACAGTGTGTGTTAATAGCAACACAGCATGTGTTAATAGCAACACAGTGTGTGTTAATAGCAACACAGTGTGTGTTAATAGCAACACAGTGTGTGTTAATAGCAACACAGTGTGTGTTAATAGCAACACAGCATGTGTTAATAGCAACACAGTGTGTGTTAATAGCAACACAGTGTGTGTTAATAGCAACACAGTGTGTGTTAATAGCAGCACAGTGTGTGTTAATAGCAACACAGTGTGTGTTAATAGCAACACAGTGTGTGTTAATAGCAGCACAGTGTGTGTTAATAGCAACATAACATGTGTTAATAGCAACACAGCGTGTGTTAATAGCAGCACAGTGTGTGTTAATAGCAACATAACATGTGTTAATAGCAACACAGCGTGTGTTAATAGCAGCACAGTGTGTGTTAATAGCAACATAACATGTGTTAATAGCAACACAGTGTGTGTTAATAGCAGCACAGTGTGTGTTAATAGCAACATAACATGTGTTAATAGCAACACAGTGTGTGTTAATAGCAACATAACATGTGTTAATAGCAACACAGTGTGTGTTAATAGCAACACATGTGTTAATAACAACATGACATGTGTTAATAGCAACACAGTGTGTGTTAATAGCAACATGCCATGTGTTAATAGCAACACAGTGTGTGTTAATAGCAACATGCCATGTGTTAATAGCAACACAGTGTGTGTTAATAGCAACATGCCATGTGTTAATAGCAACACAGCGTGTGTTAAGGGCTCCGCACACGGTGGGCGATTTAAGACAGGCGACCGACTTTTTTAGCGAGCCGACAGACAGAATTGTATCGCCTCCATTGTTATGAATGAGAGAACCCCCACGGCAAGAGATTTTGAAGTGACGGTCGCGCAGCTATTTCTGTCGGCTCGCTAAATATCGCCTCAATCCTATTTTTTGAGGCGACGGCAGGCAGGACAATGAGGAAATAATATGACTTCTACAGTAGAAGTAGTACAGAAGTTCTACTGGTGTATCATTTGTACACCATTAATGTATCAATACATTCATTGATCAATAACCTACGTATTATTACCATGCTACTTATGTTCATTATTATTAACAGGAACAATTTAAAGAAATAGCGTTAGTTTGAGAAGCTATAGTGGCCGCTTGTCATTAAGTAATAAATGAACAATGCGCCACGATGCACCTACTAGATGTTTTTATACTCGGGTAACAAAATAAGTTGTGGGTGTTGACAGAGTTTAATGTCCAGGCTGCAGGCCTGCAGTTGATGTAGTTTGTAAGGTTTATTCTCCAAAAAAAATTATGGTTGAGAACAAAACAGTTTGCGTCTTCCGTGAAAAAACATTCTCTTTCAGCAGGTGCATAATACTTGTGTATTAATAGCAACATGCTGTGTGTTAATAGCAACATGCCATGTGTTAATAGCAACACAGTGTGTGTTAATAGCAATACAGTGTGTTAATAGCAACACAGTGTGTGTTAATAGCAACATGCCACGTGTTAATAGCAACACAGTGTGTGTTAATAGCAACATGCCACGTGTTAATAGCAACACAGTGTCTGTTAATAGCAACACAGTGTGTGTTAATAGCAACATGCTGTGTGTTAATAACAACATGTCATGTGTTAATAGCAACACAGTGTGTGTTAATAGCAACATGCCACGTGTTAATAACAACATGTCATGTGTTAATAGCAACACAGTGTGTGTTAATAGCAACATGCCACGTGTTAATAACAACATGGCATGTGTTAATAGCAACACAGTGTGTGTTAATAACAACATGTCATGTGTTAATAGCAACACAGTGTGTGTTAATAGCAACATGCTGTGTGTTAATAACAACATGTCATGTGTTAATAGCAACACAGTGTGTATTAATAGCAACACAGCATGTATTAATAGCAACACATTGTGTGTTAATAGCAACACAGCATGTGTTAATAGCAACACAGCATGTGTTAATAGCAACACAGCGTGTGTTAATAGCAACACATTGTGTATTAATAGCAACACAGCGTGTGTTAATAGCAACACAGTGTGTGTTAATAGCAACACAGCATGTATTAAACACATTGGCGACCGCTGGGATGCGTCTAATAGTGGTTGAGGACCAGCTTTTGTAAACAGACCGGTGTCTTTTTGTACAGCTAAATCTATACTTTATATATTGCTATCTGTCCATTCTCATTGTCAATTGAGTTCATAAACCGTCCCTTCAAAATGGCTTAAAGACAAAAAAAAATCATCAATAGGTTGTCATTTTATAGCGCCGTGAATATAAGCATTATAGCGGATTTTGTCTCGTATATTTTCTGGAAGGCTAGTTATAGGGCTAATAGCTGCTAACGTTATATTCAACGGCATTTCCGTTTTACATATGCTAAAGAAATAACTCAAACTGCATATCATCGGGACTTTCCCAAAGCATGTATGCATCAAAGGGGGGGGGGGGGGGGGGGATGTCGTTTATTATTATTGATTACCAATAACAGTGGTCGTGTAACTAGCCACATACGCTGCTCGGCTGGTTGCGTATCATAGCAAGCTCTGATCCGGCTGTGATGATACCCCCGAGCATTTCCCCGTTATCGATCGGCATCTGGTAGATCGATATGTCCATTGGCTGATGATAAATCCCCTTATTCCATGGTGAAATCTGCGATTCGAAACGTAATCCACGGTACAAGATGCTAATTCAGGATCCGGGTACTAAAATACTCCATTGAAAAAAGAAAGAAAAAAAGTCATCCATTCGCCCACAGGGCATACTGCAGTGGAGCGATGGCGCCCCTAAGAGGATCTGGCCGGTATTGCACATTCTCAATTTCACAGACTAGGGAATATATGCAGTGCCGATCCGCGACGTTGACCCGGTTATTAAAATGGAATAAAAGCAATAACAACTTGCCACGGCTTTATACATGATTCTGTCCACAACGCATGGATTCGAAACCCGTATTATACGTGGTCGGGCGGCAAAGTGTTAACACTTTGAGAGCCAGCCTTGTTTTCCTTTTTACCCCCTTGAATGCCCAAATCCACTCCAATGTTAACGTTAATATCGCCTAATCTATGTTTTAAATTATGGCTATGTGTCTAATCTGCCCGTCGCTTATCAAAGACTCATTTCCCAGTCAACATTGTCAAAGCAGATTGTTTTTTTATCGCTTCATTTCAGTTTGATAGCATTTTGAAAATCACTCGTTTTCGCAGAAAAAACAACACATTCTATGATCATCGTCTTTTACTGGAATATTCTAGAACGTTGTGATTTTTCTGCCTATTTATGAATCGTTTTCAAATAAACGCTAGATAATCTATAGTATATGTGTGCGCACGCACGCTCGTGCCGCGCGCTGATAATCGCTGCTCTTATTTCCTGATGACTTTTACAGTCAAAACAGCCATATCGGGATACACTTATATATCCGTGAAAACGAGTCTGATTATCCTAAGACTGATAACATAGATTCCTTACCTGAGATCAGATGGTATCCAAATGGTTTATTCCAATTTACGATCGCCATTAGAAAAAATCGCTCATTTGATTGATCCATCGTGTATACAGTAAAACACATATTTGCCGCGGCACCAAGGCTCCAAAATGAACTCTGGTAGACCCCGGTTACATCAGTGAGAAGTAAAATGTGGAGTAAGAAATCCTTTCTCCCATTCACTTTCATTGAGTCCAATCCAAAAGGGTGATTTACCATCTGGGAGACGATAGGGGGCGCTTTTTTCACATCTGAGCGCCTGGGGTGACTGGATCTCCAACGGTAGGCTCGCTTGATGCAATAATTATGATTTCAGATCAAATAAAATAAAAATAAAAATAAAAGTATTCTCGTGATGGGCATTCATCCCGCGGGGGGTAAACCAGAGAAAAGCCGTGAGTAGCATTCAAAGTGTTAATAGCAACACAGTGTGTGTTAATAGCAATACAGCATGTATTAATAGCAACACATCGTGTATTAATAGCAACACGGCGTGTGTTAATAGCTACACAGCCTGTGTTAGCAACATGCCATGTGTTAATAGCAACACAGCGTGTATAATTTCTTCACACATCTTTAACTGACACATCTGTATGTGTTTAGTTAAGGTCAACACATCCGTTTTGAGAGTGTAGATTACCCCTTCTCTCCATTAATCTCCATTCTATTTCTCTTTCCATCTCTTTCACTTTCTTCTTCTCCTCTGCTAGAGCTGGTGTGGTAACAGTAGACGGCGGGGGTCTGGTGTTTTTTGGGGGGACTGTGCCGTCTTTGACCTTGGGGCCCGTCTCTAAAGTTATCTGATCCACCCTGTTGCAGACTCCTCAGGATTAGCCGCTCGATCGTCACACACACACACACACACACACACACACACACACACACACACACACACACACACACACACACACACACACACACACACACACACACACACACACACACACACACACACACACACACACACACACACACACACACACACACACACACACACACACACACACACACACACACACACACACCACTAACTGTGAAACAAACTGTGAGGATGCGCCTGTTCCCTGGCCCTTTATTCCCTGTCTCCTCACCTCACCAGCCCCCATCTTTGGACTTTCCCTGTCTACTCTCCTTCACCAGCCCCCACCCTTGCGATGATTTACTCTCCTCTACTCTTCACCAGCCCCCACCCTTGCACTACCTTTCGCAGCTGTCATAGTTTATGATTAGCGCCCCAGAGGGCTTTAAATACCTGGACCTCCCCTCCAGTCCTGGTCGGGTCGTTCTTGTTACTACAATCTACTGCCGCGTCTCCGGCGTGAGACGTCGTGCCACCCCTGTACTTCACCACCTGTCGCCGTTTGCCTGGAGTGGGACGCCGTCTACGCTCTCTAATTCTCTACGGGAGGTTTTCCAGTGTTCCCACTCCAGACGTCAAGCCGGCGCGCATCGCTTCCTAATTCCACGGGAGGATGTGTCTCTTCGCCCCGGTCCCCTGAGACCCCTGTGTTCTGCGCTGCCCGTCTGCAGCATCCGAGGGGGATCTCCGTGCCAGGCCTGGAGTGGTGTTCCCACTCCAGACGTCAAGCCGGCGCGCTCCCACTCCAGACGTCAAGCCGGCGCGCTCCCACTCCAGACGTCAAGCCGGCGCGCATCGCTTCCTAGTTCCACGGGAGGATGCGTCTCTTCGCCCCGGTCCCCTGGGACCCCGGTGTTCTGTGCTGCCCGTCTGCAGCTTCCGAGGGGGATCTCCGTGCCAGGCCTCCGCCGTCGGGCCCCTGGCCCCGTGCCAGGCCTCCGCCGTCGGGCCCCTGTTCCCGTGCCAGGCCTCCGCCGTCGGAACCCTGTCATCCCTGTAAGCAGCTCTGGCCCTCGCCCTGTCCAAGGCCTTAACCCTGTTCTCTGTCCCTGTCTCCAGTCCGCCTCTCCGGGCCTCTGTCCCTGTCCCCCTCTCCAGTGCCCCTGGTCCTGGTCCTTGACATTTTGCCCTGGCCCTGTCCCTTAGCCTTAGTCCCTTAGCCTGTTCGCCTCTTAAAGGCACAGTGCCGCATTTTCCATATTCTTTGACCCTTGTGTTTTTGTGTTCTCCCTTAAAGGGACTGTGCCGCTTTTTGTTATTTAAGAAATAAACGCCCTGTTTTGGCTTACTCTCATACCTGTCTTGTGTTGTGCGATTGGGGTCGGTTACAAACTGTAACTGAGGGGTACAATTCCCTGACTGTATTGATAAGTATGGTATCATTAAACCACTACCGCTTGTACTTTAACTTCTGGCCATCCAGTACATGATATAGATATGATGAACACTTTCCCACCTGATGAAACGAAGTCCACACAAATGTATAAATCGAATATTTTATATAGCAAAGGGTATATACAACGTTCACTTAATGACATTTATGATTTGAAATGCACTTGTAAGGCAAATGAGTATTCGTAGGTAAATCAACATTGAATGTCCAATCTCTGGTTACGCAGGGAGCAAGTATACAACCTGGTTCTTTAGGGAACTATAGCGATGGTACTTAAATGATTATAGCTGGATACACTACAGGGGGGGTCCCGCTGGTTGTAAGTCAGTAGGGGGGGGGGGGGTTAGGAGAGCCGCTGGCGGTATCCCATCTGGCCGACGATTTCTTGGGAGAATTCAGAGTGCTGAACACGGTGCCCACAGAACCTCGGTCCGCAGATGAATACAGCTGGGCCCTCTGGTGGACGGTAGCTGCCGGTCCACAACGAAGAGACGTGAGGCGACCTCACTCGGGGTAGAGCGCCGTCTCACCTGGACTCCTCTCGGGGGGGTAGTTCCAACACTCAGCAGTGTTGGCCGTTATCCATGGCATAATCAAAGCACCCAAAGCACGTAGATAATCCAAGCCGTGGAGGGCTCGCCGTCGTCCGGGTGAAGTAATCCAATGTACAGGTCCACTCGTCCTGGCCCAGAGCTCCTCGGATGCAAGCACCACACGTGGTCTGCCCAGCCTGGTTAAGACTCCAGATAACGTCAGGAACGATGGGGGTACTGCTCACTTTATAACTCTAACCGAACGATGCACCATACATAATAGACTATTATTAACTTAATAGAAATACGTCTCACTCGACGGTATAGTGCCAAACTATGACAATTCAACTATTAATCCACACGATGTCTCAATGCCTATTCTGAGGCCAAGTAGGCCTTACTGCACCACACGTGCGTCGTGGGTGAGGCTTCACGTTTGTTACTAGGTTGGAGGGTAAAGGACTAATGGACTAAAAGAAAGTTCTACTTTACTTGCGCCATATATATATGCGCTGTGAACAAATAGTACCATTCGTATTTCGCCAGACGTATTCCTACGCGGAACCGGGCTTGTAACGTCATGTTCGTCGGCACGATTGAACTTGAACCAAGGGGCTTGGCTGCTGGCGCCAGGTTCTCGTCCAATGGTAGAATGAAACCATTATGGGCTGTTAGTAGACTAAAGGGATATTCAGTGTATATATACAAGGAATATACAGGGGATATCAAACGATATACAAATACTATTAAATATATATCCATAAATAAATATATATATTCGGTTTAATCTGATCCTTCACAACAGCCGCCCCCTAATTAGTCCCACCTAATTAGCTAAGCAGAGACAGATTAACCGCACTGTCTACCACTCAAGGTCCGCTGTAAGGGTCAGTCAACTCACAAAGTCATGGGGTCATGGTCGTCATCGATAGTGTCTGGGAGTCTGGGCAGTTCTATTAGCCTCGCCACGGGTCGTGTGTAAGTTCGCCCTTGGACGAGCACTTCAGCTGCTCGGACCTTGCCATCGGCACCGGTGATCACTTTGCTTACGCGGCCAGCCGGCCACATAGCTCTGGGTAGTGACTGGTCGATAATCATGACGACTGTTCCTTCTGTCAAATTGTCTCTCTCTTTTACCCACTTCTGGCGGGTCTGTAGAGACGGTAGGTAGTGGAGTAGGAAGCTGTTCCAAAACTTGTCAGCTAGTACTTGACTGTACCTCCACATTCTTCGGCCGTTCGCTTCTTCAGGCCTGTACATTGTCTGGGGTAGCGCGGGGTCTAGCCGCCCCATCAAGAGTGTGTTGGGGGTGACTGGGTCGACATCTGCTACATCACTGGAGACGTAGCCGAGGGGCTTGGAGTTCAATACTCCCTCGATCTCCGTGAGGACTGTCATTAGGACTTCTTCTGCCACAGTCTGGGCCCCAAGCACGGCGTACAGGGCTGTCTTTATAGAACGTACTTCTCGTTCCCAGGTTCCACCGAAGTGGGGTGCATTCGGGGGATTAAACTGGAAGTCAATCTGGGATGGAGCGAGGTGGGTCTTAAGTTCTGGGCCCATAGCTTGGAAGCTCTCTCTCAGCTCTCTTTCTCCGCCTTTGAAGTTTGTCCCGTGATCAGACAACAATGTAGACGGTTTTCCTTTCCGTGATGTGAATCTTCGGAAGGCCATAAGGAATGAGTCTGTGCTCATGGTCGGAAGGAGTTCGATATGTATCGCTCTGGTGTCATGCATTTGAATACAATACCCCACCGCTTCTCGGTTCCTCTTCCTCTCTTTATATACAACGGGCCAAAACAGTCCATGCCTGTGGAGTGGAATGGCTTATCGCCGAGTCGGAGGCGACAGGGAGGTAGGTCAGCCATCCGGGGTATGCTGGGCTGCGCGCGCCACTTTCGGCAGTCTAGACAGGTTCGCTGGAAGCGTCGCACCGCTTCTCTTCCTTGAAGTATCCAATAGCGACGTCTGATCTCCGCGAAGACTCTCTCTGCTCCTGCGTGGTGTACATCCTCGTCGTATTTCTTTATGATCAGCTCTGTGACCTTGTGTCGGCTGTTCAAGACTATCGGGTACTTAACGTCATCCGGTAGATCGGGGGCTCTCCGCAGGCGACCACCCACTCAGATTATGGGCGTCACTCTCGGGTGCCAGGTGGAGCAGTCTGCTGTCTGATGGGACGGGCTTTCCTCCCTGTAGACAGTCTAGCTCATCGGGGAACGAGTCTCTCTGGGCTCGTTGTAGTAGAAGAAGTTCTGCTTCTTCGTAGTCAGCTGCTGAAATGTCGGCAGTGTGCTGAATCTCTCGGTGGTGCCACAGGAATGTCTTTAGCTGCGCACTCTGTAGGGTAATGCAGTCATCTATGTTGGGGTCTGTGGAGGCGACTGTGCTCAGTCCACAGAACATAGGTTTCTTGTTCTCAGCCTCCTCTTTACTTGCTTCCCGTGGGGTGGGCGTAGGCCACTCTTCTTCCGGGAGCTTGAGGAATTCTGGTCCGTCGCTGTAGATGTTGCGACGGGTGAGGTCATCCAGGGACATTCCCCGGGTGATGACGTCAGCTGGGTTGTGTTTGGTGTCCACATACCGCCAGCTCGCTGCTTCTGTTAACTCTTGAATCTCGGTGACTCTGACTCCCACGAAGACCCTGTATCTGCATGAATCAGACTTGATCCATGTGAGTACTGTCGTGGAATCTGACCACAAGATTGTTCTGTGCACCGGAATGGTGAGTTCACGTTGGATTAACGTGGCTAGATGCGCTCCTGCTAGGGCTGCGCAGAGCTCTAGACGCGGGATAGATTGTTGCTTTCGTGGGGCTATTCTTGAGCGAGCCAGGATGAAAGCCGTGTGTATCTCTCCTCCCTTCTCTTGGGCACGCAAGTAGGCCACGATCCATAGGCTACTTCGGAGGCGTCGCTGAAGACGTGTAGATCCATCTTGCATGTCTCTGGCCTCACCGTGGGTGGGAAGTAGCTGCGGCGTATATTGACGCCTGGGAGTGAGCGGAGTTCCGTCTCCCACTCTCTCCATGTGGAGGCAAGGTGTGCGGGTATTGGGTCGTCCCAGCCCTGGTCCTTGTCCCATAGTGCTCGTACAATCATCTTTGCCCTGGTGGTGTAAGGTAGAATACATCCCAACGGGTCATATTGTCTGGCGAGTGTTCTGTACACACTCCGTCTGGTGGTCGGTATCGCCGTCGACCTTCCCTGCTCCGTGGTCAGGGGTTTGTGTCTATAGTGGAGCGAGTCTGTTTTGAAGCGCCAGACTAGTCCTAGTGTCATTTCTTGGGCTTCTCCTGGGATTGTCGCCATCCAGGTCTCGCTGCTGGCAGCCTTGTCCGCGGGGGAGAGGCTGCGCAATACGTGCGGGTCACTGCTGGCCCACTGCCTGAGATCAAAGCCGCCTTTGATCAGGGAGGCGCGTAGCTTGATTATGAGAGCCTCGGCTTCTTCTTGAGTCGAAACGCTTTGTAAACAGTTGTCCACGTAGAAACTGTTCTTCACACTGTGTCGGACCTCTTCATCTGCTGCTGGGTCCTCTGCGACCTCTGGGTTGAGGTTGCGCAATACTGGGGGGTCGCTGCTGGCCCGCTGCCAGAGATCAAAGCCGTCTTTGATCAGGGAGGCGCGGAGCAGCGCACGACGTCGCCAGTCAGTTTTCTTCTCGACATGCTGCAGGAGTGTGGTGTCTCCTTCTGTCGCTCTGGAGTGGAGGCAGCTAGTGGCTGCTGTTCGGTTGAGAGATTTAGCGAGGGGGCCTTCTAGTGTCCACCCTAGGCGGGTCTCGACTGCTGCAGGACAGCCTCGGGGTCCTGTATGGACCCGGTCTATCGGGACTATGAGGTCTGCATGGTCGGAGCCTATCAGCAGGGTCGGGGTGGCGCCGTCTATGAGCGGGATAGGTAGTTGACGCAGGTGCACATATTTATCCATCAGCTTGGCGATGGGGTAGGTGTACTGCGATAGTCCTATTTCTTGGCTGGTGAAAGCATTTGTAATCCTATACCGACGCTCTGGCTGCCCGCTTGCTGCGATAGTGAAGGAGACATTCTCGCCCTTTATCGTCTTTAAATCTCTTCTTATTGTCCGAATCGTCATTTGGTTCTCGCTCCCCCGCAGTCCCAGCTGGGCCGCAGCGGACGCGAGCAGAAGGGTCTTCTCTGACCCGTCATCAAGGACGGCGTAAGTGTCCATGACTTTATCTTGGTAGCTCAATGTCACACGGACTACCTTTAAGAGCACTTGGGCGCCGCTGCTGCTGGCGGGGTCAATGTACATGACACTTGCCTTGGTGCTGCTCGATGGTGCAGGTGCAGGCCTTCTTCTGTTACTGTCGTGTAGTATATCTAGATGGGCTCCGTCACACCGACTGCACCTCTTCTTTAGGCGGCATTCGGCTGCCATGTGACTGCGCGCACATCGGTAACAGCGCCTGTTGGACTTTATCCATTGACTCACTTCTTCTGCATTCATCTTTGTGAACAGGTCACATTGTGACAGCCAGTGTTCCTTCTCGCAGTAGGGGCACACCATCTTCCACTTCTCTTTTCTCGAGGGGGTACTGTGGCTCTTACTGCTCGGTACTGACTCTGATTGGTGCATGACCGTCACCGATCTTCTTCCATCGTTTATTCTCCTGGGTCCCTCTCTGGAGCTTGGCGTGCTCCGCACGAACGTATCCAGTCGTAAGCTGCTGACTTCTCTCGCCAGGAAGTCGGCTAGATCGAGGAGGGATGGTTCGGGACCGTTAGGATCACGGTGGTCTCTCTGCCGCCTAAAACGCTCTTGTCTTGCGGGTGGCAGCTTCTCTAAAATCCTCTCGACGTTAGAGTTGGCGTATAGCTCGTGCATGCCCTTTTCCCGTTGCGCTCCCAGCATCCCTACCAGGGACTGCACTTTTATCGACAGGTCGTCTAATGAGCGATTGTCTGTTGCTGGGGGTAGGCGATCAATATGCCTTATCTCTTGGATTACGTAATCCCATATACGTCCATATCTCTGGTCCAGCGCTGCTAGAGCCGCGGTGTATGGGGTCGTAGAGGTGGCATAGGCTAGCGCTATATTGTGCGCTCGTGGTACTTTCAGGTGCTTCAGTAATATTGCATACTTGTGACGTTCATCAACGACGTCCACCATCATTGTCTCTAAGCACATCCGGAGCTCCGTGTACTGTGCTCGATTCTCATAGGTGAAGTCTGGAAACGTCGGCGTGGCAATGTATGACGCCGTGGATGGCTGATACATCGGCGAGCGTTGGGGGAGAGACCTCCTAGGCGAGTCTCCTCTTGCGCCTCTCTGTGGGCTGGTACCGGCAGGGTACCATGGCCCGCTGGTCCAGGTGCTATTCCTCGGGGCTGGTCGTGCGTCATGCTCACCCGTGAATAGAGTCGGGGGTCTGTAGCGCAGCACCGCGGGGGTATAGCCTGGGCTGTACTGGACCTCCTGGTCCGGTGGAGTACTGTGCTGTCGTCGGGCTTGGTTCTCCTCCTCTCCCTCTTCTTCTTCTATCAGGTCCTCTAGATCCTGTAGTCGTTTATTTAGCTTCTCCGCAGTGTATGCCGCTCCTTCCTTGTAGCTGGGTCTCGCTTGGACCGGTCTGGTAAGGGGGTCTGCGGGGGGTATAGGCTTGGTCTGTTGGTCAAGTTCAGGGTCGCTTGCTCGGTTAGGAGACGCTGCCCTTGACTGTTGTCTCGACGAGTTCCTTGAACCCCTGGCGGAGGGAGAGGGTGTTGCCTTGAGGATCAGCTGCTCCATTAGCTGCGCTTGTAACTTGTCGCGCTCGGCTTCGCGCTTGGTGAGATCTGCTTCTCTTTGGGCACCGGCAGCGGCGCGTTGTGCGTCGGCCCGGTCTCTTGCCATATTCTCTTCCGTCTGAAGGCGTCTCATCTCCAGGCGTATGCGCTCTTCTTCGCTCCGTTGCTGCGCTTGGAGTTGTTCGCGCTCGATAAGCATCTGTGCTTGGAGTCGATCGCGTTCACCCTGAAGTCGATCACGTTCAGTAGCGGCTGTCAGGCTGACGAGGAACGCCTGTGATAGCATCCTCTCCGCTTCGCTGGGGGAAGACGGTTGTAGAGGTGAGCCGCTCCTGGGTGAGCCGCTCCTGGCTGTACTCGTTGGGGAGTCCTGGAGCTCTATTTCCTCGGCGCTCTCCTCCTCTTCTTCCGTGCAGAGTTCTCTCTCTGTAGGGTTGTCTTCCTCCCGGGGCTGGTCGGGGACTACTTCTTCGGTATTGGCGGGGGGTAAAGGCATGTCAGCTCCCTCCTGGTCCCCACCGTGAGCTTGGTCAGTTACATTAGAACCCACTAGGGCCTCTGTGGTCGGGGAAACCTGGTCGTTAAGGTCAGACATAATTTTACTTTCTACTTTTACCGCGTTTACCGTTTGTCGAAGGCTAGGTAGTTGACTGACAGCGTAATCCTCTAAGTACTGAGGTGGCTGTCGTCTGCGCTGCGGGCGTTCTACGTTAGGAGGACCGTTTCGTGGAGTGTTCATCATAGGCCATTTCAATATTAATAACACTATATTAATATTACACTAGTTACCCTCCGGCTCGAAGGACCAATTGTAACTGAGGGGTACAATTCCCTGACTGTATTGATAAGTATGGTATCATTAAACCACTACCGCTTGTACTTTAACTTCTGGCCATCCAGTACATGATATAGGTATGATGAACACTTTCCCACCTGATGAAAGGAAGTCCACACAAATGTATAAATCGAATATTTTATATAGCAAAGGGTATATACAACGTTCACTTAATGACATTTATGATTTGAAATGCACTTGTAAGGCAAATGAGTATTCGTAGGTAAATCAACATTGAATGTCCAATCTCTGGTTACGCAGGGAGCAAGTATACAACCTGGTTCTTTAGGGAACTATAGCGATGGTACTTAAATGATTATAGCTGGATACACTACAGGGGGGGTCCCGCTGGTTGTAAGTCAGTAGGGGGGGGGGGGTTAGGAGAGCCGCTGGCGGTATCCCATCTGGCCGACGATTTCTTGGGAGAATTCAGAGTGCTGAACACGGTGCCCACAGAACCTCGGTCCGCAGATGAATACAGCTGGGCCCTCTGGTGGACGGTAGCTGCCGGTCCACAACGAAGAGACGTGAGGCGACCTCACTCGGGGTAGAGCGCCGTCTCACCTGGACTCCTCTCGGGGGGGTAGTTCCAACACTCAGCAGTGTTGGCCGTTATCCATGGCATAATCAAAGCACCCAAAGCACGTAGATAATCCAAGCCGTGGAGGGCTCGCCGTCGTCCGGGTGAAGTAATCCAATGTACAGGTCCACTCGTCCTGGCCCAGAGCTCCTCGGATGCAAGCACCACACGTGGTCTGCCCAGCCTGGTTAAGACTCCAGATAACGTCAGGAACGATGGGGGTACTGCTCACTTTATAACTCTAACCGAACGATGCACCATACATAATAGACTATTATTAACTTAATAGAAATACGTCCCACTCGACGGTATAGTGCCAAACTATGACAATTCAACTATTAATCCACACGATGTCTCAATGCCTATTCTGAGGCCAAGTAGGCCTTACTGCACCACACGTGCGTCGTGGGTGAGGCTTCACGTTTGTTACTAGGTTGGAGGGTAAAGGACTAATGGACTAAAAGAAAGTTCTACTTTACTTGCGCCATATATATATGCGCTGTGAACAAATAGTACCATTCGTATTTCGCCAGACGTATTCCTACGCGGAACCGGGCTTGTAACGACATGTTCGTTGGCACGATTGAACTTGAACCAAGGGGCTTGGCTGCTGGCGCCAGGTTCTCGTCCAATGGTAGAATGAAACCATTATGGGCTGTTAGTAGACTAAAGGGATATTCAGTGTATATATACAAGGAATATACAGGGGATATCAAACGATATACAAATACTATTAAATATATATCCATAAATAAATATATATATTCGGTTTAATCTGATCCTTCACAACACAAACCATAACACAAACTGTGTTCATAAACTGTACTATTATTTATCTGTTTAGGTTATGGTTAGATGCGAGTTCTGTTAGGGTCAAGATAAAGGTTATGTTCATAAACAGGTTTCTTTCCTTTATTTAGCCAGATAAAACATTAATTAACATTAATTGCCAATGACAAGTATATTCGTTATAGCCCGCCAATCGTTGGACGCCAACAACGAGTATACTCGTTATTATGATCATTATTTCTTTTATTAGCTATTTCCATTCATAATTCATCCTGCTGTGCTGTAGGACTGTGTGGCACTCTGTCTGAGACCGCAACGGTCCGATACCGCCGCCTAACGCCTTGGGGCCGCTATTGCACTCCATTTGAAACTATGTGGTTTGTTTTCCTGGCCGAGCTGCAGCGTGCAGGCGGGGTCTAAACACTTCAGCAAGACAAGCGCTTATATGGATGGCATCGACGAGTGTCCCTGCCCCCCCGTTAATTTTCTTTGGTGGATAATGTTGGACACACGACCGCGACCAGTATTTGGAATGGCGATTGGATAATTGGATTATTCTTTTTGCAGTACATCATAGACAAGGTAAGGACTATATATTATCAATCTTGCGTTGATCCGATAATTTTTTCCCCACGATCGCAGCATGCGTCTGTGGTGTGTGTGTGGGCCGTGTCCCGTTGGCTGCGATCAAAGCACGGAGGGCCAGCCCCCCCCCCCTTTCATGCATGGATGAGGAAACATAATACAGATAATCTAGCGTTAATTTCAGATTGATTCAATAATCAGGCGAGAAATGGCACGATTTACTGTATAATGAAATGCAGTAAAGCGCTGTTTGACGGAGTTTCCTGGGATTACACAGGATCACTCTAAAACTATACTCATATTCACCACAGTATAAAACGGAAATGTATGGATGAAAAAAGTATCTGTTTCTTGCATGTTGACCGGAAGAAACTCACTGACAATCGACGTTGTTATTAGATCCATAGCTATAATATTTAATATAGTGTTAGCACTACAAACACCGGCATCTACCCCCATTGCATTACAGCCCTGGCACAAACGGCCATACGCCCACAACGCCATCTGGCGCTCAATGTGTTAAGAACAGGTTTCTTATTTGCAATGTCGATCTGGTCCAAAAGGCCCCAAAAAGAAAATAATATAATAATAATAATAATAATAATAATAATAATAATAATAATAATAATAATAATAATAATAATAATAATAATAATAATAATAATAATAATAATAATAATAATAATAATAATAATAATAATAATAATAATAATAATAATAATAATAATAATAATAATAATAATAATAATAATAATAATAATAATAATAATATTAACACAATCGCGGCCATGGGATGAGTCTAATTAATGTCAAGAGGACCGGGAAATGTAAACAAACGTGGGGCTGTTTGTAGAGCTAAATCTATACTTTATAGTATTGCTATCTGTCCATTCTCATTGTCAATTGAGTCCATAAACCATCACTTCAAAATGGCAGAAAAAAAAATTTCATCAATAGGTTCTCATTTTATAGCGCCGTGAATATAAGCGTTATAGGGGATTTGGTCTAGTATATTTTCTGGAAGGCTAGATATAGGGCTAATAGCTGCTAACGTTATATCCAATGGCATTTCCGTTTTACAGATGCTACAGAAATAACTCAAACTGCATATGATCGGCACGATCCCAAAGCATGTATGCATGAAAGGGGGGGGGGGGGGGGCGAGGGACGTCGTTTCTGATTATCGATTACCAATAACCGCGTTAGCCTCATTAGCCTCATTGGCCGAACGCCTGGGTGAGTATCATAATAATGCCTGATTGGGCTGTACTTTACGTAAAAAATATCTTACCATGGTCCGGTGGGATGTCCCCGAGCATTTCCCCGTTATCGATCGCCATCTGGTAGATCGATATGTCCATTGGCTGATGTTAAATCCCCTTATTGCATGGTGAAATCTGCGATCCAAAAAGTAATCCAAGCTACAGGCTACACATCTAGAATCCTGCTAACTGAAATCTCCATTGAAAGTAAAAAAAAAAATACTGATCCCTTCAGCCACAGGGCACACTGCATTATCGCGATAGCGCCCCTACGAGGATCTGGCCGGTATTGCACCTTGTCGAATTCATAGAGTAGGGTAAATCTGCAGTGCCGCTCGGCGACCTTGAATAGGTTATTAAAATGGAATAAAAGCAATAACAACTTGCCACGGATTTATCCGTGCCTCTGTCCACAACGCATGGATTCAAAACACGGATTTATACGTGGCCCGTCCCGAATGTGTTAATAATAAAATAAAAACACAGTTAACACATTCGGGACCGGCCACGGACATGTCCGTGTTTCGGATCCAACGGTAGAGGGCCAACCACGGACATGTCCGTGGCAAGGCTGTTTTGGCTTTTATTCCATTTTAATAACCTACTCAATGTCACCGAGCGGCACTGCTGATTTACCCTACTCTTGGAATTCTGAAAAGTGCATTACCGGCCAGATCCTCGTAGGGGCGCTGTCTCGATAATGCAGTGTTCCCTGTGGCAGAACGGTGCTTTATTTTTTTTGACTTTGAATGGAGTTTCCTGTTAGCTGGAATCTATACGTGTAGCCTGTAGCTTGGAATACCTTTTGCGACGCCGAATTCACTATGCAGTAAAGGAATATATCATCAGCCAATGGACATATCGATCTACCAGATGGCGATCGATAACTGGGAAATCCTTTTGGGGATCCAAATTACATGCTGATCAGGCCTTGTTATCATACTCAACCAGCCGATCAGCGAATGTGGCTACTGAGGCTAACGCCGTTATTGGTAATCAATAATCAGAAACGATGTCCCCCGCCCCCCCCCCCCCCCCCCTTTCATGCATTCATGGTGGACCATGAATACCGACAATATGCATTTTGAGTTTTAGCTCTAGCTTCTGTAGTGCTGAAACACCATTCGATTAAAGGTTATTAGCTTAGCGCCCTGTATCTCGCCTTCCAGGAAATATACTAGACCAAATCCCATGTAACGCTTATATTCAAGATCCTATAAAATGGGAACGTATTGATGAAAAAAGTATTTCTTTAAGCCATTTTGAAGGGACGGTTTATGGTGTCAATTGACAATGAGAATGGACAGATAGCAATACTATAAAGTATAGATTTAGCTCTACAAACAGCCTCACACACAATGCAAGTTTGTTTTGAAATGCTGGCCGTATAGCGTGAGATTAGATGGCCCCCAATGGCCGGGAATGTGTTAAGAATCATACACATAAACCAATAAACAAATAAACACATGCACAGCCTACACTGTAAAAACTAAATGTTTTTTCACCGGAAATTCACTGTATTATTTTTGTTTTTCTACTTTAAGTGTAAATGCCATAAAAATTCAGTACCTTTGATCAAAATATTAACCATTAAATAAAGGTTGTAATCTGTAAATGTATGTGATTTTACTGTAATTAGTATTTGGCAACCATTGATGCCAGACATTTACCGTTTTCTTGCAGCTTTTTTTCTACAGTGTATGTACAAATAAATAAACAGGGGAGGAGTAGGGGGGGGGTTAAGTTAAGGTACATTCTATGGACAGCGAGTTTTCAATAGAGGCTGCCTATTATGACACTGTACATATCTGTCCATGTCGGGCTTTTAGGGAAACTTTTGGAGAGATACTTTGCTACACTGTCTCTAGGCATTTGCTCATTCTAGAATTCTACCTTGTCTGTATTTTAAAATGTTAGATAAATATCATGACAACTAAAAATAATGGTGGATTAATAACTTATAATAATATTAATAGGTACTCATAACACATATACATTAAGGCATTCATGACGCTGTCTGTCTTGCCAGGCTTCCATGACGAAAAAGAGAAAGGTGCCAACATGCATGTTAGAAGAAAACAGCGCCCTGGCCCTCATTCCTTGACAGAGAGCTTTGTGCTTCAGGACCTTTCAGACGCTGGCTCAGGACACAACCAGACCACCACAGAACCATCCGCTCTACACTTCTACCCAACAACCAGATTGGAAGCTTCCCCATTCTGGTGGGACCAGACGGGCTTGTGTGTGGTGATCGAACAGTGGTGGTGGTGGTGTTGGTAGTCATGGTGGTAGTGGTAGTGGTGGTGGTGGTGGTGGTGGTGGTGGTGGTGGTAGTAGTGGTGGTGGTGGTAGTGGTGGTGGTAGTAGTGGTGGCGGTGGTAGTGGTGGAGTTGGTGGTGGTAGTGGTGGTGATGGTGGTAGTGGTGGAGTTTGTAGTAGTGGTGGTGATGGTGGTAGTGGTGGTGATGGTGGTACTGGTGGAGTTGGTGGTAGTGGTGGAGTTGGTGGTGGTAGTGGTGGTGATGGTGGTAGTGGTGGTGATGGTGGTAGTGGTGGAGTTTGTAGTAGTGGTGGTGATGGTGGTAGTGGTGGTGATGGTGGTACTGGTGGAGTTGGTGGTAGTGGTGGAGTTGGTAGTGGTGGAGTTGGTGGTAGTGGTAGTGGTGGAGTTGGTGGGAGTTGGTGGTAGTGGTGGAGTTGGTGGTAGTGGTAGTGGTGGAGTTGGTGTTAGTGGTGGAGTTGGTGGTAATGGTGGTGGTAGTAGTGGAGTTGGTGGTGGTGGTAGTGGTGGTGGTGGTGGTAGTGGTGGAGTTTGTAGTAGTGGTGGAGTTGGTGGTGGTGGTGGAGTTGGTAGTGGTGGAGTTTGTAGTAGTGGTGGAGTTGGTGGTAGTGGTGGAGTTGGTAGTGGTGGAGTTGGTGGTATTGGAGTTGGTGGTATTGGTAGTGGTGGAGTTGGTGGTAGTAGTGGTGGAGGTTAAAGGTCCCATGTTTTGCTATTCCTTTCACTATTTGGGCAATGTTACACAATTCCTGTGAGTCTATGGAACACAATGTTCTTTTTTCCAAAAAATCATTGTTTTGTATTTTTAATCAAGTACTCTAAAGCAGCATTTTTCCACTTCAAGATTTCAAGCTGTTTTGGGCTGGGCTCCACCCATACTCGCAAAGCGCTTTGAGTGACAGTCACTCACAGTCTGCACTGGCAGACAGAGAGACATAGAGAGATTGAGGGGGATACTAGGGGTGGAACGGTTCACAAAATCTACGGTTCGGTTCGTATCACGGTTTTGGTGTCTCAGTTTTCGGTTCGGTTCGATATACGTTGTTTTTTATTAAAAAAATATTTAACACTCCAAAAATACCATACATCAGCATAAGAATAGCCTAAAAATAATCCAACTTTTCAGTTATTCTCAAAGACGTAGTAATACAAAAACTGAAAGAATGAGGCCGTTTGAATCAGGCACATTATTTTGACGGTTAGAGCTAGGAGAGAGCGGGGAGGCATTGCTGATTTAAACATGCTTCTCATTTATTTGGGGGAAAAAAAGGTTTACCTTTAATAATGTTTGGCACACAAATACCGAACTGACTGAAAATATAGGCAACATTTGTCAAAGTATTTACTTAGTGCAAACAAACTAAATTATTAAACCTTTTCTATTTTTGTGGCCACATTATAGACAAAGGCCATCAACATAAAGTATGAATATGCTCAACCAGCACTAGACTTTCTTATCAAAAAGGAAAAGTCACTGTGTTATTTAAAATAAATAAAGCATGTGTACTAAATATATATTTACTTTTTAATTGCATGAAACATTATGAAGTATTCTCTTATGCCGCTTTTCACTGCAAGGTACCTAACTCGCTTTTGCTATTTGAGTGTCCTGGTAGCCAATTTTAAGTGACGTCACACGAGGAAGTAAATAGTCAACAGTAACACTGCGTTGGAAGGAGACGCCTTGATGATATACTATAAACCAACAGCCAATAAATGTGAAGTTATCTTTGAATCTCTGTTGTCAAGCCTCGTCAATATACCCTCCTTCCCCACTAATGGAACTAATGGAACACAGCAAAGTGACTCCACGGTTAGTTTGCGGCTAACGCTAGTTAGCTCGTGGCTAACGCAACGTTAGCCTAGCTTGCGGCTAACATTATAACCGAACAATACACACATGCCCCGAACCGTGGAGGTCGTATCGAATGGTGTACGGTTCGAATGCGTACCGTTCCACCCCTAGGGGATACTAATTAATTTCGCCGCGGGGGGGGGGGGGGGGGGGGGGGGGGGGGGCATAATCCCACGGGACAATGCATTGGTAACTTGTTTCAAATGACAATATATACCCCTGTGAATATTATTGCTGGATTGGATCGGAATACGGGCGCGCACGTGGGAGCGTGCGCAATGATATTTTGCAGCAGGTTGACAGTGATATGCGAGTGCTCCCGACTGCGTGTGTGTGTTTCCCCGCAAGCGCGCGATCGGGAGTGTGTGTGGGGTGCTCTATGTCCCTCTCTCTCTCCCTCTGTCTCTCTCTCTCCCTCTCTCTCGCTCGCTCGTCACGGTCTGTGTCCCAACTGTGTGTGTGTGTTTCCCCGCACACGCGCGGTCGGGGAGTGTGTGTAAGAAATCTCCGTGTCACTCTCTATCTCTCTCCCTCTCTCTCGCTCGCTCGTTCTCTGCTCTCTCTGTCGGCACCCGCGCCACGTCAACCCGTTTGAGGAAGTGTCAGTATTTCCACTGGCTCTGTTGTTGAGTGCGCTACAACCATAGAGGGGCCGTTAGTTATGCAGATCAGCAGCACCTACTGACGTCAGGGAGCGAGTCAAATCAGAATGGCTTAGTTCACTGTGGGAGGATCTTGTCTCAACTGAATTGGAGCAATCCGCCAAAATGAGAATTAGAGACACAGACCCCATTGATACAAACCCCCATTGCTAGAAAACAATGCTAAACACTGGAAAAGGCTATTTATAAGACAGGGGACCTTTAAACATGCTTCAAAGGCATGCTCGTTAGAAATTGGGGCATACTGAAAACATTTTAAAACCACTGCCGTGGAGGCTAAATGGGACATTGCCATTAGTCGCTACTCGCTACCATGATCAGCTATAGACACTGCTCCTTGCCACAGATTCAGGAATTCCACCACTTGTTATGTGTACTAGACTGTATGTTTACTGTGGCAGGTTGCAGTATGAAAGGCACACATGTGTTGAATATGTTCGTTGTGTTTGTTTGTAAATGACACTGCAAACACATTTCCTCATGGAGGATAATACAGTTGTTTACTCTACTCTACGGGCAAAGGGCAGTAGCATGGTTCCGGTATCATAGTTTTAGGCTTGACTACTGCAACTCACTTTTCACCTGT
>NC_140172.1:108210815-108235815 GCF_963971535.1 Notolepis coatsorum | reverse complement strand
AAGAATTCCAATGTTATATCCATGCCTGGCCAAGGAAAGTTAAATCAATATTTGTGAACAACTCTCTTCATAAAGCAAGACACCAGAGACATCAGACAATAAAAAGTTAAAAACATTATTGAAAAAATTAAAACTCCCAAATTCAAAAACGAGATTGCCAAAACTCAAACAGGTATAAAGTCTGGAGCTGCTCCGTAGATAATGAACGGGAGACTGACTTTGTGAATGCACAGAATGTTTGTTTGTGTTTTTATGCCCAAATAAGCTTTATTATGTGGTAGTGTTTTCAGTTCTGAAAGAGAGTGTATTATTGTAAGGCTGCGGTTACACTAGGGCCATTTTCGTTTAGTTTCATTCGCTTTTCAGAACGCTGCGTATTGGCAGGCAAGTAAGAGTTAGACGTCGTTTTGTCTTGTCTACTATATACATGTAGTACAATGCCAAAGCAGTAGGCGGCGATGTAGTTCAAACATGAAGGCCATTTTCAACCAATAAGAAAGGTTGAATGAGACACTCCACATCGTGCTCAAAATCTCAAAAGCCACCATCTTTATACCTCGCATGAGCCATTTAGCCACATAGCATTTAATTTTCAGCAAGAAATAAAGTGCAATAAACAAAAACGGATACATTCACTGTGTGTTCTGCCTCATTTGTTGATGATTTGTTGATGAAACAAAACTAACATCAACACAATTGACCACCAAGAGCGGAGTTTAGTCTCACAAAACGATCGCAGATTTTGCTAGCTTACGTGCTAACGTGATTGGGATATGCCAGTATAACAGTATAGCATTGTGGCTATCAGCGAAGTAACGTTAATGCTAGCAGAATGAATGGATGTAAACGTTATTTAACAGATTGCAGAATGGGTACAATACAATACGGCTCGATACAAACAATTGTTAAGGGAATGCAGACTGTTGTAGCTTGTTATATTAATCAGCGTCCCCAGAGCGATAGTTCAACTTGACTAACAGGGTCTGAAAATAACGTTAGCTAGGTAGCTAACGTTAGCTCACGAGCGACGCTAGCCAGCCAGCACCTGCGAAAAACGAATGCCAAACTGATGATATCAGACGTTGATATCAGGAGCTATCAGTAGCTAGATAACATTAGACAACGCCTCATGTATTAAACAAAAGTGAATAGATGACTGGGCCATTTTGTTTAATGCTTGTTATGTTGAAAGAGTAGCTCTGCGCTGCTCAAGGGTTTGTTGACATGACATGGGTCTGGGAGGGTGAGAATTTGGCGTCGGTCTCTACTGCGCATGGGCATTGGGCAGAACGGCTCCGTATCCGGCTCGCGCATATTACATGGCACCATTGTCGGCGAGTTTCCAAAACAAAAACACCTTTTAGCGTTCCCGCTAGGGAAACGCGTTTTCCTGCCAAAACTGCGTTTCTTTTTAACTTGGACATGCAAACGTAATCATTCAGCAACAAAAACAAAAACCCCAGTGTAACCATGGCCTTTAAAGGTCAACCTCCACGTTGTATTTTTGTTCAATAAACAATGTGGACTAGGCCAACAGTGGCTTTCATGAAGAAGGGAAAAAATAAGTATTGAAATTGACCCAGTTTTAGCGTTTTTATCAAAACATTTTGTCTGCCCAACACAATCAACATGCACATGCATATTTTAATCAATGGTTTATAACGTGCACGTGTAATGTCGTCACAACAGGTATTGGTCACCAGGGGGCTCACCAGGGGGCGCTGAGAGTCACACAGCTAGTGGCAGGCAGAGAGCCTTGCTACCATAGATATATGCTTGCTACTACTAGCCGAATGAAATGTATCTGTTTCACCTCACTATTGCTCCGTGATTATAGCCATCCATCCATCTCTAAAGCTAACCACTATTTGTAAAAGCCACAACCACGTTACCATATTTGTAATAATGTAAATCATTGTGTCGTTGTACACATAGTGTTTATAACGTTAGTAGATAACATAGCTTAGCTTGGTAGCTATTGTGCTAACAACATATCCCGACATCCGGCTCGCTGGCCGGCATGAACGGCCGACCCAAAATGGTTCTCTCCTCTCTGTACACCCCGTCCCCACGGGTGCCCTGCCGGGGGGCCCATGGACGCGACGGCGGCGGCAGCCGCAGGGCGCCCGAGCCCGCAAAGGCTAGTGTTACACGATAGCTATGAGCTAACTAGCGCTGCGGGCTCCGGCGCCCTGCGGCCGCCGCTGTTGTAGAGTCCACAAGCTTCACTCGGTGCATCAGTCACGAAAGGGGCTATGATGAGCTTGGCAAGCCAGAGTAAAACACAGTTTTCATTCAATCAATCAATAACAACATTAACCAGACTCTCGTTGTGTCTATTATGCTAACGCTAACGTTACCTCATTGTGTCTATTCTACACAGATAGCCTCTCGTGTCTATCTGCTAACGTTAGCATTAGGCTAACTAACGTTACGTCCCTAACCCCCAACAACAAGCGTAACTAATCAGCGATCTTTTTGTCAGACTAAACTCTCCGCTCGGTGGCAAATTGTGTTGATGTCTGTTTTGTTTCATCAATAAATGAGGCAGAATACACAGTGACTGTATCCTTTTTTATTGCACTTGTTTCTTGCTGCAAACATACAAAAGACATCCTACGCGAGACATTAAAGATGGCGGCGTTCTGTTTTCGTTCAGACTCCCCAAACAGTGACGTCACTGACGTGTCTCTCTTCTGAAGTTCTGACCAATCAGTGGTCTGCAGTTTTTCACGTGTCATTTCTCGAGCTCTCATGCTGATCATCAGCAGCCCTGCCTCCCCACACGGAGACAAACTGAGTACTTTATTTGAGTGGAAAAGCAACATTAGATTCGGCTCATTAATATGCAAGCCACACCTGTTGTGACGTCGGCGTTTGATAAGCTTTTTTGATTCGCGCGTGCATGTTATTCGTGCGTGGACCTTTTTAACTCTTTCAGAGTGGCATTTCCGGTGTCAAATGGAAAAAAATAAATAATGAAATTATATACCAATGATGTAAACTACCCATAATTGATCAGTAGGGTTTAACCTAGAGGTTGGGCTTTAAGGAACAGCTTCGGAGTTTTAGCAATCTAGTTTTAGGATTTGGGAGAGAGTTGTTTGTTGTTTTGTCTTAGCCCATAGGAATAAAATGTGTTCTTAAATTGGACATAGTTCTGCCCTCTTGCTTTGCATGCCTGTGATTATGGTCAATAATGTAAAATAATTTGTATTTTGTATTAAAGGATCTTTAGCCAAGTTTGCTAAAAACATGGAGACCCTTCATCACCCACACACAGACCCTGATTTTCTTTATTTTTTAAATCTAATTATTTTCTTATTTATTTGTATGTTGTTTGTTCGTACTACAGTATATTTTTTCATTCATAATTGCTTATAGGTGCAATAGGTGTCCTGGGACGGGGGGGGGGGGAGGTCACTCAACATAAAAGAGAAAATCTAAGAAAATCTATATTATATATCAATTCAACTGATATGGTAGCAGCTTATTCTTTGCAAGCAGCTGTTAACAGAGCACAGAATAGCCCTGATGTAGGCAAAGACTCTGCTTACGAGACCAAACCACACGCATCTCATTGGGGGAGAGACTTCAGCGACAGTCAGGCGGCCTCTTATTACAAGCGCTTTCATCCGGAACGTCCCTGGGAGTCCATCTCTGCCCAAAACATACACAGGCGGTTTGGTTTCTGATAGTTTTGCCTACAAGAGGACGCTGATGAAAGAAAAAAAGAAAAAGAGTCTATAAACCCACGGATGACAGGTTTATGAGATCATTCTGAGAGGACCATAGCTCCAGGGTCACCTTGACCTCACTGGTGACATCTGTAGCTCTGTGGTTCTGGCACAAGAAGAGGTTCAGAGATGCTGACACGGGCTCTAACAGCAGCACTGTGGTGAATCGGCGGGTTGTGCAGCCGTGTGTGTGGTGGTGGTACATACTTGGCTTATTTTAAAAACGAAAACGTGCCCCTGTATAGCTTGCCTCAGAATGATATATCTTGGCCTTTGGACTCATTAGACAGTGAAAACACGTCCCCCAGCAGTAATATCCTGGACGGGGGTTCTTGTGCTGCACTTGAAGACCGTCCTCCCCATGGGTTCGTCTAGATGGGATGTTTGGTTTCCGTCGGCAACGGAATTCCTCCCCCGGAGATTTATAGTTTGGAGTAACGTGACACTCTTGGAGCTGTTGACACAGCGAGAGCTACGACTCTGCAGAGCCAACGGTGCAGAGTGTTTAGGGGGCGATGTAGAGAGAGGTGTGTGTGTGTGTGTGTGTGTGTGTGTGTGTGTGTGTGTGTGTGTGTGTGTGTGTGTGTGTGTGTGTGTGTGTGTGTGTGTGTGTGTGTGTGTGTGTGTGTGTGTGTGTGTGTGTGTGTGTGTGTGTGTGCGTGCGTGCGTGCGTGCGTGCGTGCGTGTGTGTGACGTGTGTGTGTGGGTGTGTGGGTGCATGTACAGTATATGTGTATGCAAGTGTGCGCATGTGTGTGTTTACATATGTGTGTGTGTGGGTAATGTATGTGCAAGTGTCTACGAGTGTGTGTATTTATGTGTGTGTGTGTAAATGCACAACTGTGTCGTCTGGCCCTCCACCATGTCTACCCTTTCCTGGGGTGATTAACACCCGTCATTAAGTTGGAATTATTAACAGCCGTTATGAACACAGAAACACCAGGATAAGGGAGGGAAGGGGAGAGCCATGCAGGGATACAGACACATGATATACCTGCCTTCTTCACCTCTGACCCTAGGCTAGGGCTCAGTGATATAGCTGCCGTCCTCACCTCTGACCCTAGGCTAGGGCTCAGTGATATAGCTGCCGTCCTCACCTCTGACCCTAGGCTAGGGCTCAGTGATATAGCTGCCGTCCTCACCTCTGACCCTAGGCTAGGGCTCAGTGATATGGCTGCCGTCCTCACCTCTGACCCTAGGCTAGGGCTCAGTGATATGGCTGCCGTCCTCACCTCTGACCCTAGGCTAGGGCTCAGTGATATAGCTGCCGTCCTCACCTCTGACCCTAGGCTAGGGCTCAGTGATATGGCTGCCGTCCTCACCTCTGACCCTAGGCTAGGGCTCAGTGATATGGCTGCCGTCCTCACCTCTGACCCTAGGCTAGGGCTCAGTGATATAGCTGCCGTCCTCACCTCTGACCATGGGCTAGGGCTCAGTGATATGGCTGCCGTCCTCACCTCTGACCCTAGGCTAGGGCTCAATGATATAGCTGCCGTCCTCACCTCTGACCCTAGGCTAGGGCTCAGTGATATAGCTGCCGTCCTCACCTCTGACCCTAGGCTAGGGCTCAGTGATATAGCTGCCGTCCTCACCTCGGACCATGGGCTACAATATAGCTGCCATTCTTACCTATTACAGTATGTCTGTCTGTATTTCTCTCTCTCTCTCTCAATTATGTTTTTTTTTTACCATGGCATTTGACCTGTTACATGCAAGGCACTTTTCTAAATAATAATTATTATTAATGACAATGACAGGGCGACAGTCGCTCAGGAGGTAGAGCGGTAGTCAGATAATCAGAAGGTTCTCGGTTTGATTCTGGCTCAGATTATGGCATGTCAAAGTGTCCTTGTATAAACGTAACCGCTAACTGCTCCCAATGAGCAGGTTGGCACCCTGCATGGTTCCTTTTGCCGTCGGTGTGTGAATGTGTGTGTGAATGGGTGAATGTGAGGCATAAGTTGTAAAGCGCTTTTGTAACCCAGGTTTCAGATTCATAACTATTTAGTTATAAACATAAATAGTTAATGCTATTGTATATGAACATAAACAGTTAATGCTATTGTATAAGAACATAAACAGTTAATGCTATTTGGTTATAAGTATATTCATGTGAGGTTAACAACGTTTTGAACTTTTGACCAAATCCTTTGAATTGCCTCACTGCCCCATCTCAGAATGGAAGTAGGTGAGCAGTTCGCGCCCTACGACAGATGGAATCAGAGATTGATGGAGACTGACGCATATACTGAATACTGAGAGAACCGGCATAAACTAGCACCATGATAATAGTTATCAAACAGTCATAAAATATTCCCCATTTAAAAAACCGAAGAGGGTGTTGTTGCTGTTAAAGAACACACCACTTCCCAAGACGGTTTTGGTGAGTTTCATCAATATTGTGCTGTTTCATTGTCGAATGTGTAATATCGCTAGCTCAATGCTAACCGGCTAATAACGTTATCCACCCAACATGAGCCGCGTCGGCAAACTGTATTGCTAGCTAACAATGTAGCTTCACCACGAGTCAGGCTAGCGAAGCTCCAAGCTCAATTTGGTTAAAAGAAAACTAGAAACCATTTCAGAAGTATTTATAATTGTATTGATATGCTGTATGATAAGAACATAGTCTATATACATTTCGGTTGCTTTTGAGAGTTTAATATGGAATGTATGGAATGTTTCCACGTGCTATGGCACTATAGCCTACTTTAGCATAAGTCAAATGGGATGTTCCCACGTGCTGTGACATTGTAGCCTACTTTAGCATAGCCAAAAGTAGCCTAATTGATTATCTATTTCTAAAGCAATGAAAGATGATGAAGCAATGAAAGATGATAAATAGCTTTTATTTTCTGCATGGCCTGTTATGCAGGCCAGGTTTTTCTACCCCCCGGAGTTCCCAGGAGTCCGATGACCGACCACCGCTCATCATGTGTGCGCACGCGGGACGAGGCAGTGTGTCGGACCGACACAAGATGGTGAGCCAACTCCAAGAACCTTGATTGATTGATTGATTGAACTTGCCCAGCCCTTCCCAGAGACAGTCGCATTTCTCTCCTCTCCCCAGGCTCCTCAAGGCCATTCCTACCACCGCCTCTACTGCTCCATGGAGCCCGACGCTGCTATGCTCTGCTTCGTGCCGGTTGCCGGACTATACTCAAATCAACTCTAAATGGATCTAATCAGTGGATTGCATATTTTCTTCAAGAAGCAGAATAAGGCTAACCATCTCTGCCTATTGGGACATCATAATCAGGCTACCAACTTGAAGACGTGGTCATTTTTGGATTATCGAAGCTTTTGGACTGCAATAAGAAGATTTTGGATCTGTTTACCGCGCACAGGACCTACCAAAATGAACTGATTAAGACACTTGGACACTTGACTAATAATGCATTCAGTCATTTGGACGGAGTTGTTAAAACTCACTCCACTCAAATCAACAGAGTTATATTTCACTCTATTCAAATCAAATTTAAAGTGACGTGGCTGGGATAAATGTGCCAGTCAGTCAGACAAAACAAATTCCTGGACCAAGGTCGAAACAGGGAGCTGCTGGAGTCGAAGGCCCTCTGGGAGATAAGAGTGGCAAGCGGCTTCCCCCACCCCCACTCCCTACCCAATCCCCCCTCCCGCGTGTACGCCCGGCGCCACTCCCACGATGGTGACGGCAGCCGACTAGTATGCGCGCTGGAGGGGGGGAGCCTAAATTACTGTCTCATCACCCACTCCCACCCCCCCCCCCCCCTACAGCCCTGTAACAACCCCAACCCACTCCCCCCTCCTTCCGTACATGGCGCTGCCTATGACGGCTGCCAGTCTGTTCGCGGTGGTGAATACGCATATGTTTGTCTCAAGGCTCTGTACCATTATTACTATCTAAAATAAAAAATAGTATATCTGCAGAGCCGCAGAGCCCGGAACAAGTCAGACACATTCTACAAACGTGTCTAATGTGAAATATATAAGCATATAAGCAAAACTAGATTTTAGGTATGTGATGAAAAAGGGCCTCGCGGGAAGGGGGGCCTCGCAAAAAAAAAAAAAATGTTTTAAACAAATAAAAAAATATATATATATATATATATTTTTTTGCGAGGCCCCCCTTCCCGCGAGGCCCTGTGCGACCGCACTGCTCGCACACCCCCTGAGGCGGCCCTGGCGACCACCCATGTTGAAGCCGGAAGTTCTACGTTCTACCTCAGATATAGCCCAGATCAGACACCCCAGTTACCGCATACAAACTGCCCGGACCGTTGCCTCAACAATCGGGTAGGATTGTGAATTGCCTTTCTCACTCCCAGTGAGGAAGTGGATCAGGAATTAACGAACTAATTGAACATGAATCACAAGAACTTCCAAGGACCTTCATATCCTTTTCTATGATAAGAACGGATTGAACTTGAATCACAAGGACTTCCAAGGGCCTTTGTACCCTTTGCACCTTTTGTATTTTGATATTGTATTTTGTATTTGATTGATGCACATTGTATATATGGATACTGATATTTCTCCTGTAAAGAAGGAGCATTGTATATATGGATACTGATATTTATCCTGTAAAGAAGGAGCATGGTATATGGATACTGATATTTCTCCTGTAAAGAAGGAGCATAAGATACTTGAATTACTGATATTTCTCCTGTAAGGAAGGAGCATAAGATACCTGAACCACTGATGTTGCTCCTGTAAAGAGGGAGAGTTAAAGGGTCAATTCACCCAAAAAGATACTTGAACCACTTTGATACACATTGATTATAGTTGAATCGCTGATGGTTCTCCTGTAAAGAAAGAGAGTTTAAAGGATCATTTCACCTAATAAGGTACTTGCATTCCTGTTAACATTGAAAGATTTCTATTGGTACTTTGTTGGTATTACACCTGCAAAGGAAGAGTTTAAAGGGTCGTTGCACCTAATAAGGTACTTGCATTCCCTGCACACTTAAAGGTTTAAATTAACATGTTTAAATACTTACCTACCAAACTGAAAATGATAAACTAATATAGAGTTTACTGAAATGATGAAGTAATATAAAGTTTACTGATCTGCATCTGCAGAAGAAAGATAACGAGTTAACTCACGAAAACGGATACATCTAATGTCCAAGCTTAAACCTAACTTTTAGCTAATAACCTCAGAGACGTCTGAACCAAATGTGTTGATTCATTCAACCTAGAACTTGATACCGAACTAACCTTCTTGAGAGAAGGAGTCGTCAGAACCGAATGTGTTGATTAATTCAACCAATAACTTGATATCAAACTAACCTTCCTGAAAAAAGGAGTGGTTAAAGAAAGAACCTAAAAAAGGGATACTTCACACTACCTCACGTTACTCATTGTATGTTATTGCAATTGTCTTGCTAGCGCTGCTGTTTAGTTGAATAAATACCGGTCACTGTTATAACCTTGTCTCTGGTCTACTACTCCTTTTACTGGGTATATTACTCCTCTCCTCACTCGAGCCTAGAACTGGTCCGTGGCGAACAGCTGTTACTGTTAGTGACACAAGTGCTACACTTTGGATAAATAAATGATCAGATCCTCCTCGCATCCCTCGCAGGAATGGGAGTGGCTGGCTCTGCACTGGCATGTCTGACATCCTACCTCGACGACCGCTCTTACCAAGTATCATGGAGAGGGACCCTGTCGCCCCCCCGCCCCCTTTGGACGGGTGTCCCCCAGGGCTCCCCAGTCTTCTCCATCTACACCAAATTTCTGGGTAACATTATTACGTCTCATGCCTTCTCGTATCATTGCTATGCTGATGATACTCAACTCTTCCTCTCCTTTCCTGCTCCTTTTTTCCCATGGGGGAACTGGATGTATGTGTTTGTATGAGAACTGTATGGTGGGGCGGCTGGGTGGCGCAGCGGACATTGCGCTCGTCACCAACGCAAGAGACACCGGGTTCGAATCCGGCTGTCACCGTTGCCTCCGGCTTGGGCTGGCTGTCATACTAACTCAATAGGGAGGTGTAGTCTGATGTCACTGGTTGTTCCACCCGTATAGGGATTTATCATTGGGAAAATGGATTATCGGCTATTGTAACAATTCTGCCGCATGGAAATTGAAAAGCTTTACATTTTTGCACAAAACGAGTTCCCTTCTATCACTAACATTATTGTTTAAAAAATTTGGTTGAAATACAAATAAGCACAGAAAGGTACACCATGCCAATGTTAATGCTTTATTTGTTTTAAACGAGGCGATTTAGAAATGGGCAATGGGGAAATACATTGCGTTGGACAGAGGGTGGAACACGAAAAACGGCAATGACGTAACCACTACACCTTCCTATTGGCAGAGTTAGCGGGTGGAAGTCGATGGGTGGTAATCTGGACGTTGTGGACAGCGACTCCTACAGGTCGGTTGGGGACGCCTGCATAGCAGAGACAGGAAATGGAGGGGGTAGTGTGAGCCTCCCACACGTTACACCTCGCCAATGAGAGTCCGCGCTGGCAGGTGAAAAGATGTGACAGGCTGCCTCCTCGTGTATCAGAGGGGACACGTGATGCAAGGCTTCTATCCTCCCTACAACCGGCCAGTGGGGGGCATATGCGAGCAACGTTCAAGACGGGAGGGGAGAATTGGCACAGCGGAATTGGGATGGGAGAAAAGTTGAAAAAAGACGAGAAAAAATGGATAAAAAAAAAGAACTGTATGATTTATATTACTTCCATATGGCAAATAAAACTCTGAATCTGAAATCTGAAACTTTCCTCCCTCAGATATCCATGTCTCTAAGCGGATCTCGGCCTGTCTGTCCGACATCTCCGCCTGGATGACGACCAACCATCTCAAACTGAACCTAAGCGAAACAGAACTGCTTCACCTGCCGGGCGAATCCTCCCCACTGACCGACCTTTCCATCACAGTGGAAAATGTAGCTGTTCCCTCGTCCCCGATCACCAAGAACCTTGGTGTAGTCATTGACGACCGAAGGATCCACCCCTTCCTGACAAAAGAAGCCACTCAACTCCTTGTCCAATCAACAGTCATGTCTCGCCTCGACTACTGCAATGCACTGCTCGCTGGTCTACCGAACACTGCCACCAAGCCTCTTCAACTCGTCCAGAACGCAGCCGCCCGTCTGATCTCCAACCTACCAAAATCAGCCCATGTTACCCCACTTCTTAGGGACCTGCACTGGCTCCCCATCACCACAGGAAACCGCTTCAAGGTCCTTGACCTAGCATATCGTGCAGCGAAGGGAACAGCTCCCACCTACCTCCGGTCAATGGTCTCTAACTACACCCCCCCAAGACCCCTACGCTCTACATCCTCTGGCCGTCTCAGACCCACTCCTATCCGAGCTCCAGGAGGGTCAAAGAGAAGACTCAGTCCTAACCTTCTTACTGTCTTATACTATCATGCACTCTTCCTACTATACTAATTTGTCTTTACTACTATGCACTCAACACTGCATCACCTAAGTTTCAGCACTGTTTTATGAACATTGTTACTCAGCTGTAAGAGCTGTATCCTTCCTGCTGACTTGTCGTTTTTAGATAAAAGCTTCAGCTAAATGACTAAATGTAAATGTAAATAAATGCAGTCCATGCAGTCCATGAAGATGGTAAAATAATGTCAATATCACATGTTGATTAAAATAATCAATAGTGTTATACACACACCCAATATAACAAGCTAGTATTGAATCCAATAATCTCTCACACACAGACACCCTTTTTTCTTTTTTTTTCTTTTACAGATTGAAATTAAATTGAATTGTTACAGTTTCTCTTAGACACACAAACGTAAACTCTTTCTCAGATAACACAGGTATGCCCGGGAAGGTATTAAACAGACAGACAGGTCTATCTAGCATGGGTTTGGTGTAGCTGTAGCAGGACCAGGACTTTTTAGGTTGTGAGGAGAGGCTATCACTGTTGGAATGTCTATGACGTTATAAAGCATAATAAAATGAGAAAAGAAAAGACAGGGGGAGAGCAGGGTCAGTTGGGACACGGGCAGCGTTTTAGTACATTATTGCGTGTGCTGTTATTTTTCTATCATACTGTGCTTTGTTAAACCACATACAAAATACATATTGTTGGAAAGCTTCTTTTCTGGTCTATTAGTTGATGCTAGTAGCTGTAGCTGAATTTTTGGTGATCGCTAGCACAGGAGTGCAAAGTGTGTCTGCTCTCCGTGGGACAGGTCGGGACAGTGTGGAGGAGGTGATTATTATGGTAAGTAACCAGATCCACCTGATAAGTGGCACTGAAATTAAGCCACAAAGACAACCAGATTTAATGTCTCAGTAATTTACTTAATTACTTAATAATTTTACAAATCGCTGCTGGCGGGACAAAACCTCATAACTCCAAAAACCCAACTTTTCAGCAGATGAAAAAAACGAACACAGATTTGAGGGCGAATAGAGCTACGAGGTTTAGACAGATGATTGGTTTAATGCTTTCCCATTGTGTAGACTTTGTAAAACCACACACACATGGAGGATGATCTACTGAGTTGAAAAAAAATAAAAATAAAAAAATAATGGAGTTATGAGGTTTTGTCCCGCCAGCAGCGGAATGTAATGTACATTTTAGTTTTTTTCAGTGGAATGTCAACAAGTTCCTTTGAAAGTTATATTATAGTTCAAATGTATTTGAGATGTTTTTGAGCTCAGAACGAGGTGTCCCCAACCACCACAGTGAGGGAGAATTCTGGGAAAATACACACCTTGTATATTTAACTAAATTCACCTTTGAGTTGGACTCCTAAGCAAATTGGTAAACGTTTCGACATCTGTATCTGTTCAGCGATACAATTATTGTCATTACTGCCCAAGTAGTCCCTGAGTTATGGAAGGTTACTTTGTGTCGATATAACGGTGTACCAACCGACAGGGGCGGATTTAGGATTGTAGGAGATCCGGGGCTTAGCCCAGATGGCCCCCTTTTTTTTTTGTTTTTCTTTTTTTGTTTTTCTTTTTTTTTTGCTTAAATTTAAAAAAAAAATTGACAGGCAAGGGGTGGTTTGGAGGGGGTGGCACGACCCCCTCCACGACAGATTTTTTTTGAATTTAATGAACCTGTATGTGCAATTTCCTGCAATATAGAGCCTTCAATCTTGACCAATAAAGCTGCTCTTTTCACTATAAAACTCAGTTAACCATAACGTAGTTATGGTTAGATTTATATATTGGGGGGGGATATATCATATTTTTCATATAATCAAAAAGTGGTGGAGCAAGATCATACCTTTGCTCCCCCAAGTTCAATAGTGGGAGAGCAGAGATGCTCCGAATGCTCTTATGGCCAGGCGTCTATGATTCACTGATACAAAATAAAATAGTGCAGTGCAATAAAATAGTTAGTAAAATAGAATAAAATAATGCAATAGTGCATTGCAATAAAATAGTTATCATCGTATTTTTTCGGGAGGCCGGTAAGGAGTGCATTACAGTAGTCGAGTTGGCTTGAGATAAAGGCATGGATCTGGTTTTCAGCGTCCTTTTGATTTATAAATGGCCGTACTTTAGCTATGTTTCTAAGGTGGAAGAATTAAGTTTTTGTCAACTTGTTGATTGTGATTTAAAGCTTAGGTCTGAGTCTACCATAACACCAAGACTTAACTCACTCAAATACAGTTAGCAGCTGGATAGACCACAGATGGAAATTAGCTTCTGCTAAATCTGGTGCAAACATATTTTCATGTAACAATGATGAATTGTAAAAAAAAAAAAATCATTTTTTTTATTTTTTTTTTATTATTTTTTTAAATAGATTCAGGGCTTTTCAGAATACATCCGGGGCTTGAGCCCAGGTAGCCACCCCCTAGCTCCGCCCCTGCCAACCGCCCCTGCTCTCCCCTACTCTAAACACTACTGTTTATTTTATATCTAAGAAGCATTCTGCTTGTCTTTTTAAGGATAGTATGTCTTGATGATAACATACTTGTCTGAATGTTTTCATATTAATATGATCCCTTGGTTAAGGAAATTGCCTGAAAATTGCTCAAGGCATGGCAGAAATAATAATAATGGAAAACAAATATTTCTCAAAATAATTACAGGCGTTATGGTCAAATGAGCATTCATTTAAAACGAACCCCTATACCAGTCTACTTTGCTCTCTCACTTTATTGCTCTCTCCGTCTTTCACTCACTCTCCCTCACACTCTCACGTTCCCTCTCCTGCTTTCTCTCTGTCAATGTCTCTCTCTCTCTCTCACTCTGTCTCTCTCTTTCTCTTTCTCTCTCACTTTCTCTCTCTCTCTATCTTTCGGGGAACGACAGAGAGGGGAGCTTATGGCCACATCAGCCTGATCTCGTCAGATCTCCGGAGACAGACAGGAAAAAGAGAGGGAAAGATTTGTTACATATGTCAGATCAGACAGACAGACTGCACCCCCCCCCCCCACACACACACACACACAGACACAGACACAAGAGATAAGAGAGACAGACAGATGGCCCCCTCACCCACCCCCACACACACACGCACGCACACACACACACACACACACACACACACACACACACACACACACACACACACACACACACACACACACACACATGTATAGGCATAGCTTTATATAGACCACTGCAACACTTCCGGAGAGAGAGCGGGGGGAGAAAATGTATGAATGTGGATGAGAGCCTTGACATTAAGTGGTTATAGCAAGTCGATCGGCACTTTCTCTGCCGAGCTATAGTCACTTTTCCGCATCTACTCCCGAACTCCGCATGCACAGTGTGACGGAAATATTATCATGTCATATGGATCTGTGTTCAAATACATATTCTATCTCTGATAGCCTTGACTAGTTAATATAATCAACTAGCTACAGCTCAAAGACACAATCTGAATGTATACAGCTTCACTGTTTGGCTCATTTGAATATTCCACAACAGCAGATTGATAAACCTAGATCTCTGGACAATCCAGAGGGACTCCGTGGGCAATTGTATCACTGATAATAGTTTGCATCTGCTAAATACCGTAAACTGTATAGTGGTAGTTTCACTGAAGCTTTAGTGCTTTAGCTAAAGCACACTAGTTATCCTTTCTCTCTGTCTCAGCTAACCTTAGCTAGCCTTTAGTAATCTGTTTTTGGAAATGTAGAAATAACCGTTGCAAATGCATCTTGGTTTGAGCCATGTGACGAGGCTCACTGAATTGCATAGTAAACAAACCAGACATGTACTTATTGATTTCTGCACAGAATAACAATATAAAAGAGTCCAACTGGTAAATACACAAAGTTGTACAGATCGATTAAGCATCCTTCCAGTTTGAAGTCATCCTGCTTCTTTTATCTGTTTTTATTCCTGCCTGACCGTCTTATAAGCAGAACCAGACGTGTTGTAAATCTCTCATCCTAATGTGCCAGTGACCATATAGAAAAGTCAGAAAAGGCTATTTCATCACTGAATCTTTTTTCTTTTGGTAAGGGTTTTTGGACCTGCACTGGACCCAATTATCGTTTTGTATGCAGCAAGTGCACATGTAGGCCAAATGCATCAGTTCAGGAGGTTAATTAATCATCTGATGCTCTTAGTAGCAAAAGAAAACTGTATTTATGCTCTGATTAGTGCAAAAACTTTGTGCACTCGCATATTATGTGTCCCTACCAAAGCTCAAATCAAACCCACGAGAGATAAGACACACAGAAAGGAAACACAGAGAAAGACTGACACACAGACACACAACAGAGCACTTATAAGAATAGACAAACAGGAAGACACACAGAGACGGACTGAGACACACACACAAGTTGAGACACACAGGGCGACTGATAGAGACAGGCAGACACCACAGATGTGCCTACACATGCATTCACACGCACACACACACACACACACACATACAGAGACATGTGCAGGGATTGAGTCAGAACAGAGTAAACCACTTAAAAGTATCTGGAGTCACAGTGATCAGTGTCTGTGATCATGATGCTACAATCACTACTGTCCCCACGCCCTTAAGCCTTTCAACCTCCCATCTCTCTGTCTCTGTCTGTCTCTATCTCTGTCTCTCGCACTCACTCACTCCATCTGTGCTGTTTCTGTCTTTCATCCATCAGCCCGTTTGTCTCCGTCTGTCACCCGTCTGTTTGCTTTTTATTTTCTGGGCTAAAGAAAGTAAAGTAATCGATTAATCTTGATTTAATCAACAAACCTGTGAGATTAGGCGGCCGGGTAGCGCAGCGGACTAAGCGTCTGTCTACCACCGCAGAGACACTGGTATCGACTCCAGCTGTCAGCGGTGCCTCCGGCTTGGCCGGTCGTCATACTGACACAATTGGCAGTGTCAGCGGGAGGGAAGCCGATGGGTGGTATTCTGGTCGTTGTAAACAGCGACTCCTACAGGTCGGTCAGGGCGCCTGCACAGCGAGGAAGGGATTTTCCTTCCTTCCGCGTTACACTCACCCAATGAGAGTCCTCGCTGCCAGGTGAAAAAGAGGCTGCTGGCTGTCTCCTATGTATCGGAGGAAGCATGTGATAGACTTCAGGGCTCCCTAGACCCGCAAGTAGGGGGCAAATGCGCGCAACGACCAGGAAGGGGGGAATTGGCATAACGACTAAATTGGGATGGGAGGAAAAATACAAGAAAAATAGGAGGAGAAAAAGTGGATAAAAAATATAACTGAGATTCTGGTTCCTCGCATGCGGTAACATGGAGGGATGTCTTTGAATCTTGTGATTTAGTGGAGATGGAGATGTGGAATAACTCTTTCAGCGTGGAAAAAACAAACAAACAAACATACCAAAATCCTACTAAGCGACTAACAAAGTCTCGGTCGACTAAAGACCAAACCGATCCATTAATAGAGGCCTTTCTTTGGATGTCATTGGAAAAGATAATGGTTGCTATGTGAAAAACAATGGTAGTTATGTGTTGCTACAGTATATCACAAAATCAACAGAAATGTATAGTCATTCGATGTCTTATTACTGGATCTTGAACTGAAGCCACAGTGGACCATGTTTTTGGAATGTTTTACCTACTTTATCACTGCACCGATCTTAGGCATTTTCTTTCAAAAGTGGTTACCAATGGTTACAGGCAGCCATGTTGGAAGGGAGACAGGTACACAAAGATTCATTGCAAGGCCTCTATTTAATTTATTGACTGCAAGGGGTCAACCCTGTTTTTATTCCTCTTGCGTAAAGTACAACAACAAACACAAAGGCATTTATTTTAAATTATACTTTATTTCATATAAAAACAAAAACAATAAACAAATAAATTAGATATTTCTAAAATAATTCTCTCAAGGAAAGGTTTAAGGACATCGTGATTGTTTACAATTGGTATTGGTGGAGCAGGTAAATGGAATGTCATGACATCATGCAAATTCATCCGGAGTTTTCTTGTGTACTTTTTTTTTACTCAGATCTCAATACAGAAATAATGGGAAAAAATGCTGTGATAAACAACTTATGATGTAAATATTGGCAAATGTGAAACTCTGATGAAAATAGCAATTTGGTTCTCGATATGGAAAGAGGTTATGCATTGGTATAGCTGCCTTACAGGAGAAGGATAATGTTTCGATGTTGCTAAGTTGCTAAATGTTGGTCTCTACAAATGATGACACACCAAAACAAACCTCACACCTCAACAGTAAAGATATCAATTTACACAAGGAGATAACAGCTCAGCTATCTTTCAACTGTATATGCACATTGCATTTTCTTTTTCTTTCAACAACCCACTAGATCTCCCTAGATATCGGGCCATATTTTATTACCCTTCTGAAAATAGTAGCGCTGATCTAGGATCAGAGAGCGCAGGCCATAATACAACCTCACTTTATGAGCCAATCTGGTCTCAGCTCAGCACTCCTACTTTTAAGATGCTTGATAAATACGGGCCCTGAACACTAAATGCTTTAAATGCTTTCTGCATTTGAAACAATAAAGCATACCTCCCTTGGGCAGTTTGTTTGTGAATCATTGTTTTGAAATGCAGGGAGGCTTATCTGTGGTCAGATTCAGGAGGAGGTGGGTTGGACCCTTGGAAATTCTGGTCTCCAGTGACAGGAGAATAAGAATTACCATTTGTATATTAAAAGATGGTGGCTGAGATAAAGATGGGCTGTGGGAGAGCAGACATTACCATGATAAGGGCCTCTTCATTTGCACACAAGCCAAGGCCATACCCCCACCGTTCCATTCCCCCCTCCCTCCCTCTGTCTCCCTGACCCGTAGTTACACCCATTAGGCCTGCAAAGACCCATTGTCCGGCCCCTGGGCCCCGAGGAGCTGAAGCCCCCTAGCCACCGGGCTGGGCAGGGGCTCCAGTGAGACAAAGGAAGGATACCCCTCTCCATTTGAAATCAATCACACAGAGGCTTTCACATTCAGCGGCCCTCTTTTCTTCCACCACCACACCAGTGACAGTAGAAGCTTGGGTACCCCCCCCCCCCCCTCCACGAGTCCCCATGCTGAAGGGTTATTCTTCTTTCCAGTGCGAGTCCCCCATGGCCATACTGCCCTTACAGTGGGTCCGTGTAAGCAACAATACTGTTCTTACGGTGGGTCCATGTAGGCAATAATACTGCTCTTACAGTGGGTCCATGTAGGCAATAATACTGCTCTTACAGTGGGTCAGTGTAGGCAACAATACTGCTCTTACGGTGGGTCAGTGTAGGCAACAATACTACTCTTACGGTGGGTCCATGTAGGCAATAATTGAAAGCATAAGGACAGAGGTCCTCCAGGGTCTTTGACCAGTTAGCTGTTAGCCCAAGGGAGGGGGACCAGAGCATCGTACTACCAAACAACAACTGGAGATGTCACTGGATGTGAATGTCCGCAGTGACAGTTTGGCCATTGAAATGCTCGACTACATTATCTCTTTTTTTTCACCTCCGATAACACCTTCATTTTCTTGTGTCATTTAGAATAATTTATAAAAAGGTAATTGTCTTCTTCTTTTTTCTTTCTCGTTGATATGTACATAAAATATTTTATATTCTAATATATTCACAGGAAATCATAAATTCAGGCACTTAGCTGCCTCTACAGCAACTTCTTTTTAACCCGAGAGATCCTGAGATTTAAGACAAATTTTCTTTAAATAGCAACAAAAAAAAGTAAAATAATCTTATATATAGAGAATTTTATATTTAACAATCAGCTTCTTCTTTTTTCATATCAAAATAAATCTTTTTTTTGCTTGTTAAAATGTCTTTTTTTCCTCTTCCTTCCTGGTTTTCAAGCACTGGTTTGGGTTCAGTTTTGTGCTCAGATCAGTTTGTCTCTTTCTGTGAAGAGATAACGGAGCGAGTCCTCTGGTGTGGGACAACGTGATAGGACAAGGCCAACGTTTAGATTACCAGGGTTGTCTTCTATTTGTGTGCATGTGTGTGTGTGTGTGTCTGTGTGTCGTGCCGAGGTTTATAAAAAAACAACAACATTGTTCTTGGGCACAGTGCCAAAGCTGATAGTCCAAAGTACCACTTTACTCTCCTTCCTTTCCTCCTTCCTTTCCTTCCATCCTCTGTGGCATGTGATTTTCAAAGTAAACGTCTTCCATGTGATGAAGCAGGAGGCTCCAGTGCTCCAGGTGTATGCACGTATGTGTATATGTATATGAACGTGTGTATGCATGTATGTGTATATGTATATGAACATGTGTATGCATGTATGTTCGTGTATCCACGTACATACATAGACGTGTGTGGATCTACCGCACAAGCGCCATTTCCATGTTGATCCAATTGCGCGTGTGAGTGAGCATGTGTGTGTGTTGTGCGTGTATCTGTCCCGAGTGTGTCTCTTATCGCAGCGCTATTTTCATATCCATGTGAGACCGGACGTCCTGGTACCCCAAGAGGCAGGGGTCGGTGGACAAGGCGTCGTGGGTAAAGACAGAGTCGTTGTCGGAGGAACAGGAGCTGGAGGTGTCCTCGCACGACGGAGAATACTGCTCAAACGGTGTGGACAGGTCCAGGTACTGGGAGAGGAGAAGAGAGAGAGAGAGAAAGAGAGAGAGAGAGTGTGTTAGAGATTTCACATAGCTCAAACAGTTTCTGGCAAAGGAAGACATCTGGTTAGCAGATTGTGACAGAGAGAGATTGAGAGAGATGCTGTGTGTAATCGATATACTGTGCATTATGCTTATGTGTGTCCCCTTGTGCGTGCATGTGTGTGCTTGTCTGTGTTTGTGTGTCCCCTTGTGCATGCACGTGTGTGCTTGTCTGTGCGTGTCTGCGCACATTTAGCTGACGCTTTTATCCAAAGTGACTTACAAGTTGTGTACAACAAGTCAGCAGGAAGAGCACAACTCTGGCAGCTGAGGGTAAGTTTGTCAAACAGTGTGTAGCTTGGGTGCTACAGTCTTGAGTGTATAGTAGTAAAGACACATTAGCATAGGAGGTAGTAATATAGGCACGGTAGATTCCTAAGTAGCAGAGTGCATACTAGTAAACGTACAAATATATTTATTTTTTCAAGTGCACAAGTGAGTGAGAGTGTTGGGGTGTGTGTCTGAGAGAGAATATATGTGTGTGTGTGTGTGTGTGTGTGTGTGTGTGTGTGTGTGTGTGTGAGAGTGAATAAGTGGGCAGTCTACTCTAAGGCACCGCCCACCTCGTCAGAGATTGACAGCAGCACTCTGTCCAGCTCCTCTACCAGCTGTTTGAAAGTGGGCCTCTGGGTGGGAACAGCGTGCCAGCATTCCCGCATCTTCATGTACCTGCAGGACACACACACATCATGAAGGTCAGGTCCACACATCCACTGAGAAACGGTGGCGCACCCCTCGACAACCCCTGACCACACCGCGGACATCCGGAGGCCTCGTTTATCAAAATGTTATTACTAGGCTTCATCTCAGATTCCTTCACAGGGTAATTTAAAATAATCTAAATACAGGGGGAATTTAAACCTATAGAATTCATACTGCGGATAAATTGTAGCGTTATCACAGAATTTTTTTTGAAAGTTCAAGTAAACCTCTGATTTTGACATCAAGACAAGATTAATAATAAAGCACAACTTCGGCTTTGAGCTTGGTCCAGATTGAAATAGCCGGAATGAGCCCTCAACAGTGATAGATGGTGTAACGATGAGCCCCTTCTTACAGTTCATGCGTGCAGTTGGAGGGTTTATCCATGCGATGTCCTTCCTTCAGTAGCTTGAAGAGCTCCTCCACGGGGATACCAGGGTACGGAGAGCCTCCCAGGGTAAATATCTCCCACATCAGGACGCCAAATGACCACCTGTACGGAGAGTAGTCATGTTAAAATGTGTGCAGTGGTATGACTCGTTGTTCGTTTACGTGACTAGTATGTATCGTGTTGAACGTGCTCTGGCGATAGTTGGCCGCTTTGTATTTCATGCCAATTTGAAATGTAGTATTTATCATTTGGATTTGTATCCCTTCACTCTGGTGTGAAAAAGTGGACGATGGCGTTAGAACGCAACATGTCTTTCGATGAGTGTATTTAGTTACGTTTATTACACAACTTCAAACACATTTTTAAACATGCATCTTGAGGTCAACAGACTTCAGACTTAAGACTTAATTTCATTGTGGTCCTTGGTTTTAAAACATGGACACCAAGACATTGGATATGTGCGGCATACAATGAAAAGAAGCAGAATTCCATTTTAAAGGGAAATTCTTTCACAGTGAACAGTGAAATTGCCTCACCGTTCTTCTAATCAAATTGAATTACCCTGAACCTGCTTCGTTTTCACAGTAAACCGACTGTGAAGGTGGTAGTGATATAGCTTACAAATTGCCGGCATACAAAGAAAGATGTAAATATTTGCTGGCAAGTGGAGACTGAAACCCTCCGAGAGGCAGCGAGTGAGACTTACACGTCACTCTGGTGCGTGTAGACTCTGTCGAACAGCGCTTCTGGTGCCATCCACTTCACTGGCAGGCGGCCCTGCAGAGCGGAAGAACACACTGTTGTTAGAACCCATGTTCTGCGGCCTCCACAACACATTCTGGGGGGGGGGGGGGGGTTGGGTCCGGCTTGCTTTTTATCAGGACGTGCACCCAAACACAATACATCTCTCTCTCTCTCCCTGTCTCCTCTGTTCTCTCTCTCTGTCTCCTCTGTCTCTTTTTCTCTCTCCCTCCATTCCCACTTCTGTCTCTCTCTCTTTATCAAACATGCTCTGTCTACTTCTCTCTCTCTCTCCCTCCTCATTCATTCATTCCCCTGGGAAGACCTCTTCCTGTGCGCTCTCTCTCTCACCTCTCTCCCTCCACCAGCACCCCCCCCCCCCCGCCCGATCCCTCTTTTTCTAATTAAGTCCCATTAAGCAGGCTGCCAATCAGTGCTCCACATCAAACATCTGTCTTTAAAACGTGTTAAAGCTGCAAAGTGAGGAGTCTGGTCTGGAGGGACAGACCCAGACAACGTTCCACAGCAGCGGAGCACAGGACACGTCTCATATCACTCAACTCAAATCTGTGTGATTTAGTGGTCAAATCTGCACTACAGAGTTAGCATTCCGTCAGGAACGAGGACCGTATGGACTCAATCACCAAATTACATGCTTATTCCACACCGTTGTACATTGTCGAGTCCATGCACACGTCATTTAATATTGAGTATCTGCCAATACAGAGTCCCGATCCGATGTCTGTATTTTCCTAGATAATATAGCAGCACAGTGCACAGTTCAAGTATATTATTAAAGTTAGTAAAACCATTCCAATGTAGGTAAGATAAGCTTGTTAATTGAATAGTTCTGCTTAAAGACAAATATTGCCTACATTACAGCTTTACCTTAAAGGATAACTCCACTATTTTGGGAATTAGCTTATTTAACATCTTCCCTGGAGTTAGACAAGAAGATACATACCTTTTTTGTCTCTGTGCGTGCATTTTAGCTTTGGAATAGATGCTCCGTTAGCATAGCTTAGCTTCATCACTGGAAGTGAGGCAGGACAGTAGCCTTACAGTGCCTTACAGTGTATTGCAAGGTCTGACATTGACCAAACTTGATATGCATGACCTTGGTGGGCTCTAGGTCAACTCCTGAAAAGGGGGTCAATGTCAGACCTTGCAATCAAAAGTTAGGGGCGCACTGAAATTATGGCAAGGGTTATTAGCCCCCTAACTTTTGATTGCAAAGTCTGACATTGACCCCCTTTTCAGGAGTTGACCTAGAGCCCACCAAGGTCATGCATATCAAGTTTGGTCCATGTCAGACCTTGCAATACACTGTAAGGCACTGTAAGGCTACTGTCCTGCCTCACTTCCAGTGATGAAGCTAAGCTATGCTAACGGAGCATCTATTCCCAAAGCTAAAATGCACGCACGGAGACAAAAAAGGTATGTATCTTCTTGTCTAACTCCAGGGAAGATGTTAAATAAGCTAATTTCCCAAAATAGTGGAGTTATCCTTTAATGGTTTTAATTTTAAAAAAATTATCAGAATTTGATTGGGCTTTATATACCACCAGATACCGATCAATACCGATCAATTCGATCGAGACATCCCTACCTACAGAGTGTGTCTTTAAATCGATCATATCACCAAATGAGAAAGCAGCAACACTGGAGCCTCTATTTGAAACAAACTAAATATATATTTATATTTTTACAAATTGTACTATATCTATTGTGCTATATTTAATTTCGTTTATATCCATATAATTACAGCCCTGGCCTATACTTTATTTCATAAATATATTATTATATTGTGCTTAACTTAGCTCATATTTCATTTTATGTACTCCACCACTTTATTGTATTATCTGTCTGTTAATGTCTGTCCGCTAATGTCGCACCAGTAACATCCAAAGCAAATTCCTTGTATGTGAAAAGTATACTTGGCAATAAAGACCTTTCTGATTCTGATTCTTTCTGATTCTGAGTAAACCTGCACGAAAAGCCAGAATTCCTGAAATCAAAAACCCTGCCTATACTACGACACTCTACTCACGTTGGTGGTTTTCTTATAGTAGTCAATCTGGTGGACTCCCCGTGCCAGGCCAAAGTCCGCGATCTTCATCACATTGTCTTCTGTGACCAGAACATTCCTGGCTGCTAGGTCTCTATGTATGCACTGCAGAGAGAGAGAGAGAGAGAGAGAGAGAGAGAGAGAGAGAGAGAGAGAGAGAGAGAGAGAGAGAGAGAGAGAGAAAGTTCAGTCGAGGTACATTCAGGCGGTGACACACTACACAGACCTATTTAAAGTTGTGTGTTTATGAAACATTCTCCTGAATTTAGCCTGTCTGAAATTACACGTCCCCGTCTAGTCCCACGGTGTGGTTTGTCTCTGTGGAGGCCGTGTATATATATATATATATATATTTATATATATATATATATATATATATATATATATATATATATATATATATATATATATATATATATATATATAAAACTAAAAACAGATAGGTACAGGGAGGAGGAGATAAAAATCGGTCAAAAGAATTTCTCCAAAATGAGAAGCCTCGAAGTCTTATGTCAACACGCAAGGTCTCATTTTAGCGAACGCACAAAATTAAACCGGCCCCATAATAGAACTGAGTGGGGTTCAACGAAAAAACAATTCTTAGAGAAAGAAGGGAGAAGAAAAAGAAAGAGCTGTTAGCCACATTGAATGGATGTCATTAAGTTTATTTTGGTTTTCGGTTGAAATAGACGTGAGGTTTGTGGGGACGGGCGAAATGAAACAGCCCTGGTTTGCGTGGTCCCAACCGTAATGGTGGGGTAGATTCAGACTGTTGCATTCTTCAGAGGCCGCAGAGGCAGAAATCCGATGCCTGGGTCCAGACGCCAGCTCTGCGCCTGTTTGCTAACAGATTTATGGCTGTGCTTAAAAAGGACAAAGCCCTGTGCTGTCGGCAAAGGTGAAAAGTAACTGGAGTAAAAAAGTGCTTTTACTCCAAAGCCCTGTGCTGTCGGCAAAGGTGAAAAGTAACTGGAGTAAAAAGTGCTTTTACTCCAGAACTGTACTTAAACATTACAGGTGTACGATCTGATGCGTGAGGTGAGTATATTGAGAGATGCACGTTCTGATGACAACGTCGCCACAGACACTGAAAGCTAGTTTTAGATGATTGATTGATTTATCATTTTATCATTCTGATAAAAAATTCTAAAACAAAAAATGGACACTTAGAATATATATATTTTTTTACATAATATAAATTGATAAAAATCTTAATAATCCACTTTCAAAATCCAAGCCAAGCTACTTTGTAGAGGAAATAATCCCAGCCAGCATAACTGGACCACCAACCACATACATAGCCCTCAGAGGCCAACGCATTGAAAAATGAACGCTGTCAAGTACTGAAAGATGAAGAACATAT
>NC_140172.1:108111220-108208720 GCF_963971535.1 Notolepis coatsorum | reverse complement strand
TCAGTGGAGCGCGACCCAGTTCTGACACCATAGCTACTCCGGCCCCACAATACACTCTCAGGAACCACACAGAATAAGCTTGAAAGAAATTAAACAGGAAAACATAAATTGTTGCTTGCTTAAGAATCTAAATTGGATCTAATGGAGGGGGGTATATAGAGGTAGATTGGTTTCACACAAGAGACCCAGATTGAAATGTCGCCTGTTGCATAAAAGCAACCCGACTATAAATACCACACTCAGACTGAACAGCATTCCAGGCACAAGTCCTTTGTAGGGCATTTTCTAAGCCAGTGATTCCGACATAAGACGCACCCTTGGCACGAAGATGAACCTGATAATGACCCCTGCTAATCGGAACAGAATGCCAAGAGAGGGAAGCCCTGTTTGGGTGTTTGGGGGGGTGGAGGGGAGAGAGAGCGAGAAAAGTGGGCAGCGCCCACGCAGCCAGTCATTCAGACAGCTAGCCTCCCGGTCGCCTCCTCTAATTGGTTCCATTAGTGGGGATCTTTCGCCAGCCTGGCGCACGGAGCCAGTGTTGGGGGCCCCTTTGATGTTACTCTCTCTCCCTCTCCCTCTCTGCTCTCGTTATTTGCGCACGCCACCCCCCCCCCCCCCCCGTGCACTTCTTGGGGACGGCAGTTGACCCCGAGGAGAACCCCCGCCTCGCCCCATCCCTCCTGTCACAGGTCGTGGTGAAAACTGGGGTGGGCGCCTGGCCGTCCGCCTCCTCTGCGCCACGGACGATGCCAGGCGTCCCTGTCACCTTCTGTTCACCCCCCTGGTTACCCGCACCTCACTGAACATTCACCTCACCCCCCCCCCCCCCCAACTCACCCCCCCCCCCCCCCCCCCCCTCACTACCAGCCTTATGGGTTGATATTCAGTAGTACTTTCTAGGGGTGGGAATCGCCAGAGACCTCACGATACGATACTATTGCGATATTAATATTGCGATTTTTTATTTTATTTAATTTTATATTTTTGATCTAATTTAATTTATTACCTTTATTACCTTTATTATGTTGACAAAGTAAAACTTTGTCAACATGTTTTATCTAATAAAATACAGTTCAGTCTGTTCATCTCACTTAAATCATTTTTATTGCAGAACATGCTATTTTCTCAAGCAGACGGATGTAAACACTGTAATCTGTGTTGCATGTACCTGACAAACTGAACTGTTTGTATTACAGTCATATTCCAACTTAACTGAATGCACATGTGTGTGTGGACTACTGTACTATTACAGGTATTGAAATGAACAATGCAACTTCCGTATACATAAAAAAAAAATTAAAAAAAAAATTAATTATGAATAATTAAATATCGATACTTGGCGTCCCTGTATCGATACTGTATCGCCTGTATCGATACAGTAATATGATTGCCACAATACACATTCACACATAATAACCACAAAGACACATACACAAAACAGCTGATAATAAACAGTCTAAATCTCTACCGTAACTTACCCAGTACGTCCAGGAGGTAGCTGTGAGCGATGGAGCCGTACTTGTTGTCCACCAGGCAGGTGTAGTTTCCTCGGTCAGACGGCACCACGCTCTCCATCACCAGGCTCCAGTGCTGGTGTCTCAGCTAGCCGGCGGAGCACAAGAATGATCCCAGTTAGCCTCAATAGCTCTGCTACTGGACACGTACTCGTGTATCGCCTTCAGTAGGCTAAAGTACCCTAACTATGTACTGTATGTTATGTGTAAATGCTTTTAATGGCTTTTAACGTGTGTTACATTGTGAGGTCCGTCTTAACTTAACATACTGGAAGCTGTTCACATGGAGACTGTTTTTTTTTACCACGTTTATCCATGTGCCTGGCATCCTGTCATCATTCCCCTCACCTTGATTCCTCCGATGCGGTGTTCGCCCCTGAAATCGCGGCCGTTCTTCATCCAGCGTATGGTGGGCAGGGGGCTGCCCGTGGCGGGACAGCGGAACTTCACCGTGTTGCCCGCGGGCACGGCGTAGAGCTTCTTCTCCATGCGCTGGGTGTGGGTCCAGTAGGGACCTGGACGGACATACGGGACACACCGAGATTAGGGACACCTCCCGGGATAAAGGTCTGTGATTGGGTTATCACAGTACACAGTGAAAAAACAAGGATATACAACAGAAACGGATCGGGAGTTGTACCACATGTACCGAAACACACCTCTCGTGAAGTAAACCTGGTCGCCGTCGAGTTCGGCGGACGCGTCGTCCAATCCGTTGTCCTCGTCGTCTTCGCCTTCGTCGTCACCTGAACCCAACGGGTCTGGAGACGCGCGGGGAGGAGGAGAGGATGACAAAAGAGGAAGATGAGAGAAGAGGAGGAGACGTAGACTTTTCTGCGGTTGTACAGAGTGAGCAGAAATTGTGCCCTGAATCATAATCACATGATGAAACCCTTCTCAAACTCCCTTGAGGAAATCGCACGATAAAGCGCAGCTCTGAACTCACCCGCGACCGTGATGGTGAAGTTCCTCAGCGGCTCTTTGGTCCCCCGGAGGACACACACGTACACGCCCGAGTCCTCGTACGTCACGTCCGTGATCTCCATCACGGCGCCGCGGATCTGAATCCGGGGAGTGTGCGGGACACGGACGCCCTCCTTGTACCAGGTCATGGCCACGTTGGGCCGGCCGCTCATGTCGCAGCGCAGCTTCAGGGCATCGCCGGGCTCCAGCAGCAGGTGCTCCGTGGTGTCCTCACTCAGGTCCTCCGGGACATCTGCCGGGACAAAGGACCGCCGAAGCAAACAAGACATTAGCATACAATAACGTGTCTCTTCTGTCTGTCCGTCTTTCTTCTTCTCTCTCTACACACAGACTGGCCCCCTCCCTTCACACACACACACACAGAGACTAAACCAATCTGCGTTTTCATCTCCCTCTAAAGCGAGCGGCCATCCCCTCAACTATGACCTCTCAACTCTCGCCCCCCATTACCCCCCCCCATTGCCCGATACACATACAAAAAGAGGTTACCATGGAGGCCTAAGCCCCCACCATACACACACACACGCTCTCCTCCTCCTTCTCTTCTCTTCTCCTTCTTGTTTTGTTCTCAAGCAGATCATTGTGGGAGTGAGATCAAGCTAGCTACACAGACTCCCCTCGCTCCCTCCCTCCCTAAAAGAGAAACTGGGGGAAAGCGAGAATGTGGCTAAAGAACATGTTGTGGCGTGACAGTGGACGGGCCTCGGGGAGTGAAGCGGTGGGGCGGTGAAGGTCTGCTGGCGATCAAAGGGAGAGAGACGGGACCAAAGGAGGTCATTCTAACCAGAGGAGGAGATAGGGAGATTAGAGTGAGAGACAGAGAGAGAGAGAGATAGTGATAGAGAGAGAGAGATAATTCACCTTGTGTTTCTAGGCAACAAGGATGCTGGTAGCTTGCCCCTTTTATCACAGTTTTGAACCATATAGATGTATTATTTATTAGCTATGGCCCCTTTGCCGCGAAGTTGAGCAACCGCAAAGAGAATTATGAAAGTGAAAAAGTGGGCGGAGGGGAGCTCCAGTAGCTCACAGCGTATCTCAGCGCTATTTCGGCGTCGGGGACAACCGTGCGCGTCACGGATCTGGGGTACACGAGTTCGACTCCCGGACTCGCCGTATTTTCTCAGAGTGTCTTCCCCTGATCTATATCCCATTCAACCTGTTTCTGTCGGTCATGCTTGACCAGAAAAAGCGATAAACGCTAAAAAATGAAGTTTAAAAAAAAAAAAAAGTGGGCGGGACAAAATAAGACAAACAGGGCTCTCACAGTCACTCACCCTACAATTCACACATACTGTCATCTCAACATTATGATCTTCTCAGGGACTGGCGAGAAACCGTATGACTACCACCACTGAAACTGATTGTATATCTAAATGAATGCTATAACTTCACCAGCTAACCAGCTCAGCGACAAGTATGAAGAACAATATTGCAACAATTCATCTTCACCTCTCTGAGCTCTTAAAGCTCCACCGCGTTAGATACTTGTTCAACCTCCCCTTATATGGAGGTACTTCCTGGTAGAAGAAATTACCTGCAGGGACATCACCAGCATGCAGGTCTACAGTGCGGGAAACGATGGTTCCTACAAAAGGCAAGGACTGCAGGTCAGTATACACAGGTTGTCTAAAATAATACAATGCAGTCAAATAAACCATTGGTTGTAAGTTTCTCTGAAAAGCTTAACTGGAGGACAATGGAAGTAACCAACAGCAGAAGTAACTCTCATTCTAGTATCACCAGCATTATGGAACTAGCCAAACTGAGGAAGACTGGGGACAAACCAGTCAGCAGTCGAGAGAATAAGAAGCTTACCGGACAGGACATCTAGCCACGCAGACTGCATGGACTGTAGTTTGTGGCCTTTGTGTGTCGTCTCTGCCATACAGATGTACTCCCCTGCATCCTCCAGTGTCATGTTGGACAGGCGAAGAGTGTTCACCTTGGACAGGTTGCTTTGCAGGGCCTGTGAGGGGAGACATTATGGGAATAGCTTGAAATATGGGAAAAGTCTACATTTAGTCTTTAAAGATTGCTTCTTGACCTTTGGTATCAATAAAATTTTTTTTACCACAAACCAACAAAAATAGTGTCAATGTATTCGTTTTAAACGGTCTTTCTGATACAAATCACATCAGCTAACCATGATAAAGCACACAGCGCTTATTGTAGTTAACCTATGCTAAAAATAATGATCTATGATGATACCAGTGCCAATAACCACTGCATAACACACAGAAAGATCATGTCACTCTCGACCAGCACTTGTTGGGTCAAGCTGCAAAGCCGGAATTCATTGTAATTTTCAGCTAAAAGGTTGTTCATAAACCTAACCCCTACCTCACCCCTAACCTTACTGGAGGAGGCTTTCCATTTGCGGCTTGGTGAACAAGTAACAACCGCCACTCTTGGCCGTGTGTCCATCAAATATCATCTGAATCGCGTTGAACCACTGATCTTACCGTCAAAGCCCGGAGGCGAGGCTGTCCCTGGGTCTGACCCCCGCGGTCATCGTCCCTCTTCAGCCACTGCACCCTGGTCGCGGTCGGCCGGTGGACTTTACAAACCAGCTCCGCCTGGCCCCCCGCCGCCACCGTGGTGTTCTCTGGGTAACCGGGTACGATCAGAGGCCGAGAGACTCGCAGGTCTGGAGAGAGGAGGAGGACAGAAGGGAGGGAGGAGGGAGAGAGAGATGAAGCAAGGGAGAGGGAGAAAGAGAGCAAGGGATGGAAGGTGATGAAAGAGGGAGGGAGGTAGAGGTAGAGAGGCAGGAGAGCGAGAGAGAGAGCGAGAGAGAGAGAGAGAGAGACAGAGAGAGACAGAGAGAGAGGAAGAGAGAGAGAACTGTCAAAACATACCCCAGCGGTTTCAGTTTACCCTCTAAATGCTCGGGCGCCAGCAAATAGCCAGTGTGTTTCTCAAGTAATCACTGTCATCTACCGCTAGGCAGAGCTACGGTGATAGAGTGCTCTGATAAACCCAGCGCTATCGTGTTACCATGACCCACCACCACACGACCCGTTCACCGGGTCATTTGCCCGTAGTAGACTTGTTCAGCCATATGGGCGCTCCCGCCTTGCCCAGTGCTCAGTCGCTCAGAAAGAGCAATTTTCCAGACCAATTTTCTGTCTGATTGCTTCCTGCAAGCGAGCAGTCAAAAGGCAATCTGTTCCCGTGCTGGCGTGAACCGGCCTTGTAACAGCCCAGACAAAACATAGCTAGGCTACTTTGGGGGTGAGATATATAGAGGAAATCTTTTTTTACTCTGATATGATACTTTAGGATACATAGAAAAATACACATTTTCTTATAAACACCCCACATTTTATCATTTGGTGGAGATCTGTACATTTTTACTGGGGTATTTTGGAGACCTTCACATTTATTTCTAATGAAGACTACTGTTTTATATTTTGTCTTTTAGTATTATTTTCGTGTGTATGTGTGTGTTTTCTTAATTACATCCACGATTTGTAAGTGTACCGTTTTGGAAGACCCAAAATGTACCTCCGTGGTACCTTTTTTTTCACAGGGTGTAGGTAAGTGGAGAGGGGAACCCACAAGCTGGCAACCAACTTAATAGTCAGCGAACAACACAAGCCTGTTCACCCCTGTACTAAGACGACATTTGTTGGCCTGTTGGCCACATAATACTGGCATTGTGCTTTCATGCAGAGTACATGGAAAAACGTTACTTGAACTTGAACTAAAATAGAAAAGGCGGATGCAGTTGGGGTAGAATGTTTACGGAGTGGAGATTAACTAGTTGAGCACAGCCCGACGTTTCTTCCAAATATTCATCGACGCGGTGTGTTTTAAAGCACAAGTACTCCAGTGTGTGCTATCATAGGAACAGGGGGTAAGGATTTCAGGCTCAGGTCACAGAGTAGGGTTGTATTTGGCGGTCAACTCCATACCATCTCATCTAGCTGAAGAAAAACCACCAGGAACTGGCAGGCGAGTAAGGTTTCTATCCATGCAAATTAACTACCGGTATGTCCATTTCATTCCATATATCGAGAGGCCCTCATGATTGTCTTCTACAGAACAACCTTTGAGCCATAGTCATCTGCTGAACACAGAGACAGGACTTTCACAAGCACAAAGACCCCACAGACGGACAGAGCGACACAGACACATGGCCGCTGCTAATGAACTTGCGGGGACCCGGCGGAAGAGGACGGTGGCCTTCAGTTGAACTCGAGGCGGAGTGTGAATTGTCACCCAGGGGCGAGGGGGCAAACAAAACACAACACAACACAAACAAACCCTTCCACTGGTGCTAGCCAACAGACAGCAGAGCCCTCTATCTAAACTGGTTGTGACAGTGAAGGTATCTGGAACATCTTCATGCACACACCCACACTCTTCACAAAACTAACCTAACTAACGACCTCTATTTACTTATTATTATGGTGTTTGTTACCGAGCAGCATACGTAAAGCTGGAAACTGAAAAATGGGAAGCTGGAAAAGGTCCTCCCTGACCAGCTGATTACACTGACAGATCCCAGCCCACCAACCAGTAGTGGTGGGAGGAGTGATTCTTGTAAGAGAGTCGAATCAGAATCGATTCTATGAGGTGTTTCGCTCATTCACTAGTGGTGAATCAAAATCTCAGCGCTAGCGAATAAAGTGATGAGACTCAACACGCCTACCCAAATCACTCCAAAGAAATGCCACTAGCGCCCGACTCGAATTAACAGCTTGTCCTCTCGTTCACCCCTTCCTCTCTCTGTGCAGCTCAGTAGAAAAGAACAACGTGCGGTTGCTGAACGAGTCATTTGTTCGTGGAATGGTTCGTTTGCGTTGGCGAATCTAATCAACTCATTCACTTCGAATTGCAGATCAAGGTGGGGGTCGGGGGAAAGATGTACAAATACGTCGCGTAACATGTGTTGAACTGTAAACCACGGAATCAAAATTTGCATTAAATCCTCAAATGTGTGTATCGTTAACACGCCTAACGAACAGGATGAGGACAATGTCGAAAAGCAGGCGTGAGTGTGAGGACATTCCGGAAGATAGGAATCTGAAACTGGAAATGAAAGGGAGGGGTTTCTCTATCTCGAAGGGTTCCTGCATTTTGTAGACGCACACTCTATGATTAGTAACTAATCCTGATAGCCTGGGGATTAATCTGTGAAGTTTGAAGTATAATTTCCACAAATTAATTAATGGTATTTAACCACACAAGAACATTCCAGGTCTAAGTGTGCTGGATCTGTGCGAGTGTAGGTGGCACGCATCACATCTCCTCAGGTAAGAAATATCATACACACATCATTCTGTACCAAGACCAACACTCATAATTGCTACCTTTGAGACGTTGACTCTGTTTCTTCCCCCATTCATTCTCTCTCTCTCTCTCTCTCTCTCTCTCTCTCTCTATTCCTTTCTATAAAGGGCTCTGGAAGTGGGTGAGAAGTTGGGATGGTTGCCACAGACACGTCAATCTTGATAGGGGTCGTTTGACATCCCTTTCTCCCATGGTGGTAGTGAGATTTTCTGTAGCTGTTATTCATACAAGACTTCCAAATCATCGTTTAACCCAAAAAGGTGCCTATCCAACACAGACAGACAGTGGGAATGACCCTGTGTGCGTATGGCAGCTTGCCACAGAAATCTCTCTCTCTCTCTTGCTCTCCCCTATGGGCAAATGGAAGTACCCTGGGTGGCTTTGCCCTGCACTGTTGACTGATTTCTGGGTTTGAAGGGTTGAGCGAAATCTCTTCTGGCAGGGTCTTAGCAGTGCATTGTGGGTGCCTCCATGGGGGGGCGGAGAGAATACCTTCTCCACCTCCCCTCCTCAGCAGGAGTCAGCTTGGTCAACAGGACAACAATGAATGAGTTCAACTCCTCTCCTCTATCAATCTACCTATCTACCTATCTATCTATCTATCTATCTATCTATCTATCTATCTATCTATCTATCTATCTATCTATCTATCTATCTATCTATCTATCTATCTATCTATCTATCTATCTATCTATCTATCTATCTATCTATCTATCTATCTATCTATCTATCTATCTACCTACCTACCTACCTACCTACCTACCTATCTATCTATCTATCTATCTATCTATCTATCTATCTATCTATCTATCTATCTATCTATCTATCTATCTATCTATCTATCTATCTATCTATCTACCTACCTATCTATCTATCTATCTATCTACCTATCTATCTATCTATCTATCTATCTATCTATCTATCTATCTATCTATCTATCTATCTATCTATCTATCTATCTATCTATCTATCTATCTATCTATCTATCTATCTATCTATCTATCTATCTATCTATCTACCTATCTATCTATCTATCTATCTATCTATCAATCTACCTATCTATCTATCTATCTATCTATCTATCTATCTATCTATCTATCTATCTATCTATCTACCTATCTATCTATCTATCTATCTATCTATCTATCTATATATCTATCTATCTATCTATCTACCTATCTATCTATCTATCTATCTATCTATCAATCTACCTATCTACCTATCTATCTATCTATCTATCTATCTATCTATCTATCTATCTATCTATCTATCTATCTATCTATCTATCTATCTATCTATCTATCTATCTATGTATCTATCTATCTATCTATCTATCTATCTATCTATCTATCTATCTATCTATCTATCTATCTATCTATATGTCTTTCTCTCTCTTTGTCTCCCTTTTCTCAGCTGTGTATAGGCCTATTATATAATAGCATTCCATCTACAGTGGTTCAATGTTTAAACTACGTTGTTAAACCTGTCATCTCTATCTCAGCTGTCCCAGTATGCTTTCTATAAACAGTTAAAAGTTCTAGAATTGCAGTGTTTTAAAACCCATTACTCGGTTGCCTGTTTCCACAGCAGAAAGACCAGTCAAGACAACTCAATGTTTTGTTTGCAAACTTTACATTCTTGTTAGAAACTGTATAGTCTCTGTGGGAATATCTTGCCCCACTTGCATTCCGTTTCACCTCATCATTCATGAATTGCTAAATGATTTTAAAGTAGGCGGGACTAGTGAATTGATTATGCGAATGGCGATTCAGGATCTGGATCTAGGCAAAGGGAATATACTGTAATCTCTGCTAATCAACACACACAAAGGAGACATACATTATGAACAGGCCCTGGCTAGCCTCGCTGGGTCCTGTAGCATAACCTAGATTACTGAGAGACTACTGTATGAGAGGAGCAGAAGAGACAGCTTCTGTACATGGGGCCTGCAGGGAAGCAATCCACTCAGCCTGTCATCAATCTCCACACATCATCACAATACTTCTGGGATGAATGGACAGCCCTGGCAGGTAATAAACCTCAGGCGTGTGGTTCTAAAGCATCAATGGGGGGGAGAGACCCCCTTCTCCCTCCCTCCTCCTTCCTTTCCTCCACTTAGCCCCCCCCCCCCCCCATCCTTCTCCCTCCTCCCTCCTCCACACCTCCAACCCCTCAGTCCTCTATGGCTGGCACGCAGCCAACCAGATTTACACTTCCGAGCCCCAGGGCCTTGGGCAGATCGGATAGCACAGTTTACGGCAGCAAAAACACTGGGAGCCTTTTTTTCACTTCTCCCCGAGAAATGATTACAGCCTCCCCTCAACCTTCTTCCTGTCACCTTGACTTCCACTCATGGGTCACACCTCCACCGTGGTTGGCCGGCTGGTTCAGCCATAGAGATAGCTTATACATGGTTCAGCTATCACTGGAGCATTATGGCAGGACAACCCACAGGGGCCGAGACGTTCTCTAACTAAAGGAGCCCCAGGGTTTATTTCCTGTTGTAATGTTTGCTAATACAATAGCTTTGACAGGAAATAAAAGCCCATGCTGTTCCCCTAGCGATGGAAGTCAACTGAAAAGGTTCCATAAAGATTCTAAGAGTTAGGATTACCGATCTGGGATTAGTCATCAGGCCACATGGTTGTAGAACTTTACTCGTTAAACTGATGTAAAATCAGCCCTCCTATTCTAAGATACTTCACACCCTGTGTGCCAGTGCTTCAGTGGAGTGTGGTGGTGGTGGTAGTTGTGGAGGTGGGTACAAACTCTTAATTCCATTGGTAGCTATGGTAGTATCAATGAAATACAGAAAACAATGCTGAGAGATATTGGAGCTTTGACCATAAACGAGACACAAATAAAAAGCAAGACCCTCGTTTCAAGAACACAGTGCAGGCCTATCTATCTTTACAGAAGAGAATAAAAATCAAACTGTCCTGCAACAAAAACAACAGCCGTATCATACTGTAGCTACATCGTCAACGTGCCAAGTCTTCAGGATGTCAGTCAAATGTTTTTGAATTTTCATCACCTTGCCATGCCTTGCATTCTTGAGAATTTATAGTGCACCTTCAATAGTTTGCCTTGCTGCAAGGGGTTGACATTATTGTCAATAGACATGTGTATATACAGCTGGATGCAGACCGGAGAGAAGGAGACCGATCTTACCTTTAGCGCTTCCTTCATCTGTCGCCTTGGCCAGAACTCTGCAGCCCGTCAGACACAAGAGGACACAGAGCGGGTAGACCGTCACCGACGTGGAGACCATGATGTGTGGATGTTGGTATACAACAGAACAGACTGAAGCCCTGGTTCGGCCTCACACTCCAGTCCCGGGCATCGGCGACTTCAGAAACTCCACAAACTCACAAAATTTGGATCCTGGAGGGGAGGGGGGCAATAGATACAGTCAGTTTGTTGATGATATAAGAAAACACATCATATGACTTAAATATATCGACAGACCATATATAGAGTGTGTAGGGGGGATTTTAACTGAACACTGCCTATTGTACTGGATTGTAAGTCTATACTGTCCAATTTGACTGAAAACAACAAAACAAATGCTAACAACAGAGACTGAGACAAAGCCTGTATGTATTCTAGAGCTGTAGCCTATTATTAAGCAGATGTCCTCCTAGCTGTCCCGGCCATGTATTGTCCCCGAGTCCCCTGTGACCGTATAAATAAGGCCCAGTCGGTGCCCTTAATGCGCGGCTGTTACCGCCTGTTGTTTGTCAATGGAAGGTGCACAGCCAGCTCCGGGATAATGGGCCGTTACATCGAAAACACTTGAGACTTGCCATGAAGCCATCTGAGGGGCAACAATGACAAATTCAACCTGCACACTCAGCGGCCGACGAAACAGGGGAGGTGTTGGGGGAAAATAGATGTAGCCCAGGCTACTGCAAGCACTTAGGCTAATTAAGTGGCATAACAATTTATGTTTTACTTCATATCGCGGTGTTGCGTGTATACTAGCTTTAGGTTGGTATAGTCGCTTTATTAGAGCACAATCTAATTCTAATTATGACGTCCAATGTTTTTTTTTCTTCTCAAATTGTCTTTGTAACTATTATTGTATCTAAGTTGAAGCCTGTTAGTTTATTCGTTCATCATTCATTATTGCATTACACGATTCGGACCGTAGCGAGTGTGCGTGCTGGTCCCGGATGACGCCAATCACGGAACCGAGTCCGGCCAACTGTGCACAGGCGCCAGTCCCCGGTGCGCTCCATGCAGGCAAAGTGTGTGTGGCGCGCACATACACGCCACGCCGATTAATCTCCCTACTGAATGAAATGTATTCTTTCTCAATTTAGGACTGGCAAACTTATTGTCCTGCTAATTTCCCTAATGGCGCTAGGGACTGTACTCTTTGCCTGGGTTATGTCTGAAGCAAACAGATTTCATGTTGGCCCTTCATTCTGCTTGCAATTAACTAAAAGTGAACATCAATTAAACCAAATTGCATACACGTTCACTATAGATAAATTGGTCAATTCCATCTCCAAAATCTGTATTCTTCTTTTGCACTCACCCCATTTATGTTTAAAATGTACTGGCAATAAAAAAAATTATATTAGGTTAGGATATATCTATTATTTTACTGCAAGCACTGGATATATTCCTGTTATTTGTCCACACATGGCCTATAGTTATGACATGTTTATGATTATTGTTTGTGTGAGAGTATGTGCGTATCCTCGCGCGCGCGTCAAGTTTCACGCGCTCCTACAGTCGATCAAATCGATATGGCACAGCTTGAACGATGTTGCAACAACAGTGTACAACAACAACAGATATTGGCTCTCTCTCTGCTGCACATAATAATCAATACCGGGGGAAAAGGGACAACTTTTATCAAGCCTAATTCGGCAGGTCTATATTGACATAGAGCCAACATTGTATGTTGATGTATAGGTATAAAGTAAAGTATATGTTCAGATTAGAATATTGGCCTAAGCAAGCGCAATGTGTGGGGAAACATCTACATGTTCTGCTAAGTCTATGCCTAGCCAACTTGTGTTCCTTTGTATATCAACATTACTAATTGCAAGGCATAACGGTCGCTTCACTCCATACAAAGCATATCCAGTCAGGTCCTCTGTAAATGAATGAAACAATTGAGGTAATCCTGAATGTGTATTTGTAGCCTACCTTTCCTTACGTTCGTTCCTCGTAGTGTCGATTTGGGCACGGGGGAAATAGCCTGGGCTATTCCTAGTTCCTTTCGATTGAACTGAATATTGAAATCCTCATTTGGTGCTCCTATAATTGTTCCACTATATCCTTACTGAAATTAGTCTCTGGGCGATCGTAAGGCGAAATCCTTACGGAGACAGGGTTTATAAATCCATCCAAATAACCCAAACATAAGCGGCAGCTGCTCGCCGGGTGTCCAAGGAGGCGATCCTTTAACGGGACTGAGCGCAAAGTCCACTTCGTTCTCCGGGACCCGCTTGTGTTTCTCTGAGCTCACGGCGCCCCGCTCTCCCTCTCCTCCCCGCCTCCAGGCGCTCAAAGTGCGGCTACATCCATTGCGAGAGAGATAGGCTTAAACGAAGCTCGTAGTTTTCCCTCTGGAAAGTGAGTGAAACGCACCCAGTGTGTGCGTTAAAACCCAAAGAGAATGAAGTGTCTACTAGCTGTGATGATAAGAGTCCCTGGTCGCAGTGCCCTGCTGCTGCAAGTGGATCGTTAACAATGGGGTGTGATGTTCGGTCTCTCTCTTCTGTGCGCACCGGGCTGCTGGTGCTGCTGGTGCCGTGGATCAGGCGGTGGAGCCTCCAAACCCGAGCGCGCCTCTGTCTCTGTCCGTGTTTGTGCTTGTTGCTGTGTGTGTTGAACGCATGCGTGTCTCTCCCCGGCAGACCTGTTTCACTCTGCCCCGCTCTGGACAGGAGTCACAACAATGGTCTCAAAAGAGCGAGAGGAGGAGGAGGAGGAGGAGAAGGGGGTGAGATTCTGTTCCCCCCACCCCCAAAACAAATCCCCTCAGAGGGCTGCCCCCTCCTCAGTGACAAATATAAACCAAGACTTCTGCCGCCTTCCACCCGTATAGTCTCCACGAGATCTCTGTAGGAATAGATTCAATTCTAACAATTAATTTAAGTCACCGAATGTATTACTATTGTGTTGTAATTGGCTATTGGTAGTATAGCCCATGCATGCACCAGTAACGTGTGTAAACAAATTAAACCTTGTTTGTAAAATTACCAACTATTTTATTTTCAAATGTTATTTTAGATTGTATATAGCTTGCGCCACCAGTTTAAAATTTAAAATAAGAATAATAACAACAACACGTGCATTATGGCTACTTCTTATTGTTGAATCCTAAATTAAACCTGTAAATCATGATACAATTGTGGCGGTCATTATGTTAATTGAGTTGTTTTCTCCCCACGATTTATGACACCTCTTTAATTTATTACTTGCTAAATTGCTGCTTAAGCAAACAGGGCATGAAAAGCTCTTTTCATTAAAAGTTGTTGTTTTACATATTAAATACTTGAGAATTACCTCCGTGATTTAATTAATCAGCGGCAGTAAAGAGCATGCTGGCTAATCCCCTTAGTTGTGGCCCGGAGTCAAAAAGAACCCGCCCACTAGGCAGCAGTTTGTTTTTCCTTTCTAATATGGTTCAATAAAAAGCTTATGTTAACTATACAGTACAGTTCTCGGCTACTTGTTTGTTACAATGACTTGCTTTGTCATTTTGTTTGGAATTTAGTTGGATAATTGATGGAAACATTAAGAAATAAATCTTCACACAATGTCATTATATGAGCTGTATAGCAGACTCTCTCTCTCTCTCTCTCTCTCTCTCTCTCTCTCTCTCTCTCTCTCTCTCTGCAGTTCCACTCTCCCCTCTCTCTCTCATGGCCCTTTCTTTCTTTCTCTTTCTTCTTTCTTTCTTTCTTTCTTTCTTTTTTCTTTCTTTCTTTCTTTCTTTCTTTCTTTCTTTCTTTCTTTCTTTCTTTCTTTCTTTCTTTCTTACACTTATCTGTAACTAAAACCTGTTCATTATTATTATTATACCATAGCATTATTCTTGGGTACACGTTGGGTCCATGACACCCATGCCAACGTCTCCCTGGGTCTCGTTTTCCCTGTACACCTGTTTTTATGATATCATTTCGAGTTTCCAGTTCAGAATGCCTTTGTTGGTGGAAATGGTCTAGTTTGGTATAGTTTGGTCTAGTTTGGTATAGTTTGGTCTAGTTTGGTATAGTTTGGTCTAGTTTGGTATAGTTTGGTCTAGTTTGGTATAGTTTGGTATAGTTTGGTATAGTTTGGTATAGTTTGGTCTAGTTTGGTATAGTTTGGTCTAGTTTGGTATAGTTTGGTCTAGTTTGGTCTAGTTTGGTATAGTTTGGTATAGTTTGGTATAGTTTGGTATAGTTTGGTATAGTTTGGTATAGTCTGCTCCTGTAGCCTCTGCAATGGACCTGTCTCAAACCCTGCCCCTTTTCTTGATCCTCCAATCACAGCTGTCGCTTACCTCGGACAAACTTGGTTTGTCCGAGGTAAGCGACAGTTGTGATTGGAGGATCAAGAAAAGGGGCAGGGTTTGAGACAGGTCAATTGAACGAGATGAACAATAGAACAGACATAAATTGGTTTACAACCATTGCAGTAAAGTTGGCTTTAGGCAACAGTAAATTGAGAGTCTTTTTTTTGACAGTTGTTGACAATGGATGTCTGTGGTCACAATAATAAACCATGGACTTGGTTCCATCAGCCATGACACTTGTGTATTCACCAGGCCAGAGTGTGTTCTACAGCCTATAAGGTTTATACAGGGGTGTGTCTGGAAGGAGGGGAGGGCTGTTTACTCTAAGATTTACAACATAAGTTCTCTGGTCGAATAACAGTGGTTCTCTAAAAAAAGAAAACAAATCAAGAACCCCCAAATTGATATGGATTATGCCATCTGATTGGATTTTGTCCTAGTCAGCCAATCAACAATAGAGAATGAAGACAAAGATATTTTATCTTTGGTGGTGGGGCTCCCCACTTGTTTACAGTTTGAGGTTCACAAATTGGACCTTTAAATATTCATTTATAGCAACACATGTTGAGAGTATAGCTGACATTTACATTGTGTTATATTATGTAAATAAGCCCTAGCACCTTATGAGACCCCTCCTCCTGCTAGGATTTCTCAGGGCTGCTGACGCTCCTGGGACCCTTACTCCTGCTACAACAACAACGCTGTCACCCTTGCACCGCGGATGAGTGGACTGTATTTTATAGACCACTTTTCTGGTCTTCTGACCACCCAGAGCACTTTACAACGTATGCCTCACATTTACTCCCCCCCCCCCCCCCCCCCCCCCCCCCCACACACCGACAGTGAAGGCAGCCATGCAAGGCGACAAACAGCTAGTCCGGAGCACATAGGGGTTAAACGTCCTGGTCAACCCTTTCAGATTATACCAGATGACCGCTCTCAACCTTGTGAGCTCCTACCACCCTGCCAGTGGACTGCATGTTATGTATCGTCTCTAAGGTCTTGAGATTGTTGTTCTTGCACACTGTCCCTTTTGCACTGAGTCTGAGGTCCTGTGTCATGGGTCACTGTGTTGCTGGGTAACCTCTCAACAGGCTCACATGTCATTGTTTTTGAAGGCTAAAATACATCGGATGAGAGGCTGCAGCACAGTGCTCAAGTCTCTCTCTCTCACTATTGAAGCAATCAGTGAAATTATGGTCTAGTCAACACCGTGCCAGATAATGTAGACATAAATAGATGGGTTCCCCCAAAAAAAGAAAAAAAAACTCCTGTTATTCTGTGTAACCTAAGGAATTCTTGCAATTTGGTGGTGTGGAACCAAAAACGAAGTAAGCTAAACATAAAAAAAAACAAAAAAAAAACAATGCTGCTTATTATAGTTTATTATTTTTAAAGGTTTATTCATGAGAAAGGATCTTAAAATGGAGGTCATAAAGAGATATCTGCCATCAAGTTCCCTGCCTCTTGAAGGTCAAAGAAGTGGAATGATCTCAGAGCAGCGAGACTTTGTTTCATTCTGCTATCTGCTCTGTCCTCCCGTCACGTCTCCTGTGTTCATAATGAAGGTCATAACTATTGTGTTATGTTCAATGGCAGGCGCCACAATAATCTTCCAGGTTGAAATGACCCAGTAAAAAGTTACATAGAAAATATGAACAAGAAAGTGTGTGTGTGTGTGGTGTGTGTGTGTGTGTGTGTGTGTGTGTGTGTGTGTGTGTGTGTGTGTGTGTGTGTGTGTGCGTGCGTGCGTGTGTGCGTGCGTCCATGCGTGTGTGTGTGTTGTACATGATTTGTGTGTGCATGTGTGTTTGTGCGTGCATGTGTGTGTAGCACTTGTGTCACTTACTGTAACAGCTGTTCGCCACAGGCACAGTTCTAGGTTCGAATGAGGAGAGGAGTAATATGCACAATTAAAAGAATAGTGGACCAGAGACAGAATTATAATAATGACCGGTTTATTAATAAGCGCGCTAGCTAGACATACAGACATATAGACATATAGACGTATAGTACAAAGTAGTAGTTGTTTGAAGTATCCCTTTTAGGTTCTTTCAGTAACCTCCCCTCTAAGGAGGGTTAGTTCGATATCAAGTCCTAGATTGATTGGATCAACACATTAGGTTTGGTTCAGACGTCTCTGAGGTTATCTCTAGCTAAAAGCTAGGTTCAAGGTTGGATATTGGATGTATCCTTTTATCATCAGTGTAAACTCTATATCAGTTTATCATTAGTAAACACTATATCAGTTTATCATTTCAATAGGTAAATGTTTAAACATATTCATTTAAACCTTTAAATGTGCAGGGAATGCACATACCTTATTAGGTGAAATGCTCCTTTAAACTCTTCCTTTGAAGGTGTAACACAACAAAAGTACCAATAGGAATATTCCAGGTTATGGGAATGCAAATACCTTATTAGGTGAAATTACCCTTTAAACCTTCTTTATTTACAGGAGAACCATCAGTGATTCAACTATAATCAATGTCATCAATGGGATTCAAGTATCTTATTGGGTACATTGACCCTTTAACTCGTCCTCTTTACAGGAGAACATCAGTAGTTCAGGTATCTTACTGGGCGTATTTACCCTTTAATTCTCCCTTCTTATAGGAGAATATCAATGGTTCAAGTATCTTATCGGTGGTTCAAGTATCTTACTGGGTGTAATTACCCTTTAAGTCTCCCTTCTTATAGGAGAATATCAGTACCCATATATCAAATTAAATCAAATCAAATACAAAATACAATATCAAAATAACAAAAGGTGAACGGGGTCGAAGCCCTTGGAATGTCCTTGTATTCTCATTCAATCAGTTTGTGTATCAGAAAAGGATATATGTCAGTTCAATCCGTGGAAGTTCTTATGATTCAAGTTCAATCAGTTCAATCCTACCGGACTGTTGAGGTAACAGGAGTTGAGCAACAGGGGTATTCAATCAGGCTGGCATTAGCCTTGAGCTACAGAGGTTCAGTGGGTTGGCTCGCCATCTTGTATCGTCCGGCACACCGCCTCGTCCCGCGTGGGAACACGTGGTGATGGGTGGTCTGGAACTGCTTCCAGGGTGGAACGGGGTGCCGGGGAAACCTAAAAACCTGGCCTGCTTGCAAGCAGGCATTCAGAAAATAAAAGCTATTTACCATCTTTTATCGCTTCATCATCCTTTCATTGCTTTCAGAATGAATAATCAATCAGGCTACTTTTAGCTATGCTAAGCTAAAGTAGGCTATTTTATCACAGCACGTGGGAATGTCCATCTGTCCCATGCTAAGTTAGGCTAAAGTGCGCTAGCATATGGGACATTCCTCACGTTCCATATTAAACTCTCAAAACAGTCAAAATGTATATAGACCATGTTCTTATCATACAGCATATCAATACAATTATAAGTACTTCTGAAATGGTTCCTTCCTAGTTTTCATTTAAGAATGAGCTACGTTATTTAGCTTGTAGCATTATTAGCTTGTAGCATGGAGCTAACCATTTTGCGTATTCGACAATGAACAGCACAATGTTGATGAAACTCACCAAAACCGCAGGTTACTTTAACTGCAACGCTTCTTCGGTTTTGCAACTGGGGGAATCTTTTATAACTGTTTGATAACTGTTTTTATCATGCTATTTCATCTCGGCAGCAGCAACGTTCAGCTGCGGCTTCTCCGTGGATGCTGTGTGTCTCATCTGCAAGGCGTGGCTGTCGTGACATCTATCTCACGTCATGAAGTCAATTAAAGGGCAGTGCTGTAATTCAAAGGACTTGGTACCCAATAATATTAACTACTTATGTTCTTTCATGATAGCAATAACTATTTATGTTCTTATTCAATGGCATTAACTATTTATGTTCCCATGACTAAATATGAATCTGAAACCTGGGTTACATGTGTTTTTGTGCATGTGTGTGTTTGTCTGTGTATTTTTGTGCATGTGCATGTTTTTCTTTGTGTGGCTGGTTTGTGCATGTGTGTGTTTGTTTGTCTCTGTGTGTGTGTTTGTGCATGCGTGTGTTTGTCTCTGTGTGTGTTTGTGCATGCGTGTGTTTGTCTCTGTGTGTGTTTTCTGTGTGTTTGTGCATGCATGTGTTTGTTTTTGTGTGTGTTTGCTGTGTGTGTCTACTTACATTCCACTTGAGAGAGAAGGAGAGAGGGAACAGGTAAACAACCTGTTTTTCTTAAATTTGCAAAGAAAAAAATCAGTTTTGTTTTAAATTTGACATGTTAAGCCTAGTTTAGCCTTCGCTCTTAACCCTTTCACTGCCACACAACAGAAGGTTAACCCTTTACTATCACACAACCGACGGTCGCTGTTGTGTGGCAGTGAAAGTGTTAACCTTCTGAGTATTGTCGCAGTGAAAGGGTTAATCGTTCGGTAGTGCGGCAGTGAAAGGGTTAACGTCAACTTGGCACCTGACAGTGACGTAAAGCTTGCAAACTCATCAGATGAGTGATGATTTCTATATGTTCAACACACTAATTAAGGCCAGTGGTAAAATATGTCAAACTGAAATAATACAATATGTTTCCATCATTTTAAAATGGTCGATTGGACCCAGAACATAACACTATCCTCCTCTAAATATAGACGGTTTCAACTTGACAACATAAACATTCTGAATGGATCCAAATGTATTTCCTGTTGCAGGGTTTGCTATATATCAATAGCTGACAGGAAATAAACTTGGGTCCAAGCTACACAATTCCATATGGAAACTATAACCAAAATGGAACGGTCATATTTAATGTTCCCTTTAAGATTCTGCACAGGTCAATTAACGGCCTCTTTAGCCAAAGTCAAAGTCCACAAATAAACGAGGCAAAATGGAAGTCATAAACGAGATAAGACTGAGGCAATAATGCCAGATGGCATGATGTTGTAGTCTGCTGTTTAAGACAAGACTACGATTGTGTGTGTATTTGCGATACTGTATGTTCCTTCGCATATGTGTGTTTTGAGAACGCAGTGTCATGTTGATATAACGCTATTGTGCCTTGTTGTTGTGTAAATTAGAATGTGGGGCTGCAGTCACACACACACACACACACACGCACGCACACACACACACACACACACACACACACACACACACACACACACACGCACACACACACACGCACACACACACATGCACACACGCACACACACAGAGAGAGAGAGAGAGAGAGAGAGAGAGAGAGAGAGAGAGAGAGAGAGAGAGAGAGAGAGAGAGAGAGAGAGAGAGAGAGAGAGAGCACAATCCACCATTAGGATATTTCCTCATAGTAACCAAAGCATGTTTGTGCAACAAAAAAAAAGAAAAAGAAACATATCCTTAGGTATTTTGTTTTGCGACCAGAGGAGCTTAACCTTATAAGCAGTTTCTTATTACACCTCCTAGCGACAGCGGGGACACTGCGGGGACACTGCGACCTGCAGTGTATTTGTCTCCAGTGATGGACGTGTTCAATCGTGACTCAGCCGCAGATTACAACATACGCTAATGAAGGAATTTAGGAATTAATCATATTTTCCGCTGTTGAATAAAGGTTGTGATCATAGATATAGAATAATAAATACATTATTGTATTTCTATGGTCATACTATTATGGAAACAGGGCAGAAACATGACTTTGTCATCCACCCAAAAGTAATTTGCACTCTTTCTATTTTATGTGACAAATACATTTAAAATAAATCAAGCATTGAATGGCAGTTATTTCATTCAGGCTCGTTGAGTATGTAAACTTAGCCAAATTACAAACACCAAAAATGAATAAATGAAACAACAATAAGTAAACATAGTAAAAAGATAAATGATGTCAATGGAATTCACTGAGACCAAGCGGGCCAGTTTGCCAACAGTTATTTTTCCCATGATACTTTGGTTCCTGACAGACCAATGTATGTAATACGCACATTGATCTGTTCTCATATCCATTCCAACCCTTATCCCTCACAATCTACCCAGCGACACAGGGACTCGAACCCATAACCCTGGGTGTGTTAGTGCCGTGCTCTACCCATTGAGCTACACAGGGACTCGAACCTCTAACCCTGGGTGTGTGCTCTACCCATTTTGAGCTACACAGGAACTCGAACCCTTAACCCTGGGTGTGTTAGTGCCGTGCCCTAACCATTGAGCTACACAGGGACTCGAACCCGTAACCCTGGGTGTGTTAGTGCCGTGCCCTAACCATTGAGCTACACAGGGACTCGAACCCGTAACCCTGGGTGTGTTAGTGCCGTGCCCTAACCATTGAGCTACACAGGGACTCGAACCCGTAACCCTGGGTGTGTTAGTGCCGTGCTCTACCCATTGAGCTATGCAGCGGCAGAGCTAAAGGAGCTAAACAGAAGATGAATAATCAACATGACTAGTATTTAATCTTTGATATCACCCACCACCAGACAGAGAGGTGTTCATGCTAGCAGGTGGTTTTCTACATCAAACACAACAGATCCCCTCTACCAACATGGCCGCCCACCCCCTCCATCACCACATCTTTATCTGATGACATCAGTGATAAGCAGGATCCCTGCCAACATAGCATTGATAGCATGGTCATCATAGAAGGTAGACATGCATTACAACTTTGAAAATCGATGATCACACAAATATTATTGATCAACTCTGTTTTAGGTTAAGGATCAGGCGTGATGTATCCAGTGAGGTTAAGGTTAGGTTGGGTTAATGGTTGGGTTTATAAACAACGTTTAAGTGATGTGGATACCCCGTAGCCATGAGCTGGTAGCCTGCTTCATACTAATAGGTATAAATGGCATGGTTTGGGCAAACTCTCAGCAACACCAATATTATCCAGAATATCAGTTGCAATTGAAAGAAGAAGAAAAAAAGTATAATAATAATTTAAAATGCGCACCAACACGTTCTGTGATTAAGCTGATTGTTTCCCAGCTATCTTCAGCATTCCAATGTCAGCATCAAATGCAGACTTACATAACCCCACCTCAGTCTCCAAGACATCTCCCCCCTCTCTTCTCCACCTTGTTATCTGATGACATCAGACCGAGGTATGTTGGGTGACCCCTCCCACACACCTCTCATTCCCCCACGGGCCAAGATAGCATTGATAGCCTGCCTGCTGCATACTTATGTTAATATTGATGAGCCTGATGCCTGACAGCTGATAACAGATGGGGGGACGGTGCGGCGGTGGGGGCGATCCAAGGGTGCATGGTAATCGCTGGGGGGTTAGGAGAGGTTAGAGGAGGGGGGTGGGGAGGGGTCTAGTTAAGGGACAGTGATGTGTTGAAGGGGTCAGTGTGAATGTGAGGTGTGGCTGGTCACTCATTAGTAACCTCTGCACAGCAGGGGAGGGGGCATGCCAAGAGCCACAGCTCATCATATCTATAACATAGAATCTAAAGCACGTTGGCCGTGCATCTGAAAGGAAGCCTGCGCCTGGTTGGAAAGTCTGAAATTCACAGAAATGTTGTTGTTGGAGAAGGAACCCGGGATCGTGGAGAATGACTGAACTGTTTAACTCAATTTGCCATCACTCACAGTTGATACTCTTTGAGGCAGCATGGCTTTGGGGGGAATTAAATGGCAGTCCATTTAAGGCCTTGACGTACTGACTAAGATAATTAGAATATGCAATATTGAATAATTTTGACAAAGTCTGTTTCCATGATACTTTTGTATAGCAATGCATAGCATTCTGTACAATATAGTATTTTACACACACACACACACACACACACACACACACACACACACACACACACACACACACACACACACACACACACACACACACACACACACACACACACACACACACATATATATATACACTATATATACAGTATATGTCCACCATCATTCCTTAGCACTTCCAGGTGTACAATCCCACGTGAGATTAGAATTTGGAGAAGTGAACGTTCTAATGACGTCACAATGGCTACTGGCCATCGAAAGTTACAGAGTTCTAGAATTCTAAGACACAGAACCTCCCGAAAGGGTTTCAAATGCCGCCTGTTTACCAGGGGGTTCTTGAGGTCCTGTAGTGGCAGCCAGGCTAAACTGACTCTCACGCTTGTTGGGTTGATGTTGGTCTCATTGTTGTGTGTTTGTGTTAATCATTACCTGCGCCGCTCGCAACACAATGGGGCAGGCTGAGAGTACAGGCTTTGTGATGCAAGAAGGAGCCACTGCTGCCAAAACACAAGCTACACACAGAGAGAAAAGACAGAAGATGCAGAGAGAGAGGGGGAGAGGGGGAGAGAAAGCAGGCACCCTGCATACCCACTACCCCCACCCCCTGTCCCGGCTCCTACAGTCTCTCTCTCAGCCAGCTGTTTCATCAAGATGGATATCGCGACAGCCACTGTTTTTGCTCGTTCCTTCTCCCTTTCTTCTCTCTCGTCCAAGCCAGTGCTCTCTCTCTCTCTCTCCCTCTCTCCCTCTCTCTCTCTCTCTCTCTCTCTCTCTCTCTCTCTCTCTCTCTCTCTCTCTCTCTCTCTCTCTCTCTCTCTGCGCCCAGCCGGGGTGTCCCGTTCCCCCACCGGAGCAGAACGGAGCTGAACCCTGCCTGAACCCTGCCTCTTTAATTAATCTGACTGACTTTGTTAATTATTTGTTTGGCTGACCGACTGAGTCAGAGTGAGTGACTGAACTCACCCCCTCCCCCTTTTTGAAGTGCTCAGGACGAGAGCCATGGCTGAAATAACTGTGTTGGCCCCACGGTGCTTACTTGATAAACTCAAGTGAGGGTCCCCTTCGAACCTTCTCTCCTGTTATTTTGCACTTTATTTTGGTTGTTTGAAAAGTGATCTGTTGTTGTTGTGTTTTTTTTTACCACTACAAAGAAGCCCCCTTTACTGACCCCAGGTCTGTCTCATGTTGGCCATGTCATGAACCCAGGGTCTAGGTGCCGCAAGACGGACCCCGTTTATCTACATAACGAACTCCCCACCACAGTCAGGACAGCCGAAACCCACCTAATCTTCTTCCATCAACTAAAAACACACTTCTTCAATCAATATCTGAAGAAAGAAAAAAACTACTAACCTTCCATCTTTTACTATTATGCACTTTGCTACTAAGGAATATACCATGTCTACTACCTACTATGCTATTATGTCTATACTACTATGCACTCAAGACTGTAGCACCCAAATTCAACACTGTTTGACGAACAATGTTACTTATACTATTCCTGCTGACTTGTTGTACAGAACTTGTAAGTCGCTATGCATAAAAGCGTCACTAACTAAATGACTAAATGAGACCATATCACCTGACGGTGGTACGTGTTTGTGAGGTCACTCAGGGACTACTCTGCTACTCGTCAGTCCTGCTCTGAGAGCGACAGGCTTCCTCGTGGGAAGTGGACAAAATGTGTGAAACGTCTCCCGGTGTGCACACGCCATCAGTCTAACTCGCTCTTTATCCGTCTGTGTCTCTTAACCACCGGGAATACATGGGCTTGGGAAGTGAAATCTCTGGGGAAAGCCGCCATATGTAGGCTAACCCTGGATCACTCCCATTGAATGTGCGTTGACATGCAGATGTTGGGGTTAAAAGATGGTTCCGGAAATCTCGTGTGAAAAGCTACCACTGAAAATACCACAACCGTCATGGGAGAATAAACTCTATATTATATCATTATATCATAATATCAACTTCCCAACTATCGCTTCCTCTGGGTTTTCTTGTACATTTAGCAGTTTTAGAGATTTCTCAAAGCAATTCGATATCAACGATATCCCGGTCAAGATGGCAATACATCTTCTACGGCCGCCGGTAACACTAGCGTTGCATGGGCACTCCATCGGAGGCCTCTACCCGCATGATTCCATTTGAAAGTAATTTCTAATTGATGTAGAAAATGTGAAAGTGATTATTTGTTCTCTGATGAGAAAGGATGTAACGTTAGATTTGTATTAGTTTGGTATAGATGTATGGGCACCTGCACAGACGGGTGTAGCTGGCCTTTTAGGTATTCAAGGTGTGTAGAAATGGAATTTGTTGCGGTCCTAGTTTGGGGGTGGGGGTCTGGTCTTGAGGGCTTTAATTATAATTTGTTTTGTCCGGGGGTGGGATTTGATTTAGACTGGAGGGGAGGGGGTTGTTTTTTTAATTTTATTTTTTAATAATTTTTGGAGCTTTTGGGTCCGGGGGAGGTTTGGGGGGAGGGGATTGGGAGGAGGGCAGTTTGCGGCATTTTCTGACTTGATGTTGTTTGACTACTATGTATACTGATGCTGTAAACAAAAATAAACAAAAAAACAATAAACATATTGTAAGAAAAAAGATGGCGACCGACATCCGTCGCAAAATGTAGCAAGTTCCACAGCCCACTTCCAGAGCCCACTTCCAGCCCCCACTTCCAGAGCCCACTTCCAGCCCCCACTTCCAGCCCTCACTTCCAGAGCCCACTTCCAGAGCCCACTTCCAGCCCTCACTTCCAGAGCCCACTTCCAGAGCCCACTTCCAGAGCCCACTTCCAGAGCCCACTTCCAGAGCCCACTTCCAGCCCCCACTTCCAGCCCCCACTTCCAGAGCCCACTTCCAGAGCCCACTTCCAGAGCCCACTTCCAGAGCCCACTTCCAGAGCCCACTTCCAGAGCCCACTTCCAGCCCCCACTTCCAGAGCCCACTTCCAGAGCCCACTTCCAGAGCCCACTTCCAGAGCCCACTTCCAGAGCCCACTTCCAGCCCCCACTTCCAGAGCCCACTTCCAGAGCCCACTTCCAGAGCCCACTTCCAGCCCTCACTTCCAGAGCCCACTTCCAGAGCCCACTTCCAGCCCCCACTTCCAGAGCCCACTTCCAGCCCCCACTTCCAGAGCCCACTTCCAGAGCCCACTTCCAGAGCCCACTTCCAGAGCCCACTTCCAGCCCCCACTTCCAGAGCCCACTTCCAGAGCCCACTTCCAGAGCCCACTTCCAGAGCCCACTTCCAGAGCCCACTTCCAGAGCCCACTTCCAGAGCCCACTTCCAGCCCTCACTTCCAGCCCTCACTTCCAGAGCCCACTTCCAGAGCCCACTTCCAGCCCCCACTTCCAGAGCCCACTTCCAGAGCCCACTTCCAGCCCTCACTTCCAGAGCCCACTTCCAGAGCCCACTCCCAGAGCCCACTTCCAGCCCTCACTTCCAGAGCCCACTTCCAGAGCCCACTTCCAGCCCTCACTTCCAGAGCCCACTTCCAGAGCCCACTTCCAGAGCCCACTTCCAGCCCTCACTTCCAGAGCCCACTTCCAGAGCCCACTTCCAGAGCCCACTTCCAGAGCCCACTTCCAGAGCCCACTTCCAGCCCTCACTTCCAGAGCCCACTTCCAGAGCCCACTTCCAGAGCCCACTTCCAGAGCCCACTTCCAGAGCCCACTTCCAGAGCCCACTTCCAGAGCCCACTTCCAGAGCCCACTTCCAGCCCCCACTTCCAGCCCCCACTTCCAGAGCCCACTTCCAGAGCCCACTTCCAGCCCTCACTTCCAGCCCTCACTTCCAGAGCCCACTTCCAGAGCCCACTTCCAGAGCCCACTTCCAGCCCTCACTTCCAGAGCCCACTTCCAGAGCCCACTTCCAGAGCCCACTTCCAGCCCTCACTTCCAGAGCCCACTTCCAGAGCCCACTTCCAGAGCCCACTTCCAGCCCTCACTTCCAGAGCCCACTTCCAGAGCCCACTTCCAGAGCCCACTTCCAGAGCCCACTTCCAGAGCCCACTTCCAGCCCTCACTTCCAGAGCCCACTTCCAGAGCCCACTTCCAGAGCCCACTTCCAGAGCCCACTTCCAGAGCCCACTTCCAGAGCCCACTTCCAGAGCCCACTTCCAGAGCCCACTTCCAGCCCCCACTTCCAGAGCCCACTTCCAGCCCCCACTTCCAGCCCCCACTTCCAGCCCTCACTTCCAGCCCCCACTTCCAGAGCCCACTTCCAGCCCCCACTTCCAGCCCCCACTTCCAGAGCCCACTTCCAGCCCCCACTTCCAGCCCTCACTTCCAGCCCCCACTCCCAGAGCCCACTTCCAGAGCCCACTTCCAGCCCCCACTTCCAGCCCCCACTTCCAGAGCCCACTTCCAGCCCCCACTTCCAGCCCTCACTTCCAGCCCCCACTTCCAGAGCCCACTTCCAGCCCCCACTTCCAGCCCTCACTTCCAGCCCCCACTTCCAGCCCTCACTTCCAGCCCCCACTTCCAGCCCCCACTTCCAGCCCCCACTTCCAGCCCCCACTTCCAGAGCCCACTTCCAGCCCCCACTTCCAGCCCTCACTTCCAGCCCCCACTTCCAGCCCCCACTTCCAGCCCCCACTTCCAGCCCTCACTTCCAGCCCCCACTTCCAGAGCCCACTTCCAGAGCCCACTTCCAGCCCCCACTTCCAGCCCCCACTTCCAGCCCCCACTCCCAGAGCCCACTTCCAGCCCCCACTTCCAGCCCTCACTTCCAGCCCCCACTTCCAGAGCCCACTTCCAGCCCCCACTTCCAGCCCTCACTTCCAGCCCCCACTTCCAGCCCCCACTTCCAGCCCTCACTTCCAGCCCCCACTTCCAGAGCCCACTTCCAGCCCCCACTTCCAGCCCTCACTTCCAGCCCCCACTTCCAGCCCCCACTTCCAGAGCCCACTTCCAGCCCCCACTTCCAGCCCCCACTTCCAGCCCCCACTTCCAGCCCTCACTTCCAGCCCCCACTTCCAGAGCCCACTTCCAGAGCCCACTTCCAGCCCCCACTTCCAGCCCCCACTTCCAGCCCTCACTTCCAGCCCCCACTTCCAGCCCCCACTTCCAGCCCCCACTTCCAGCCCCCACTTCCAGAGCCCACTTCCAGAGCCCACTTCCAGAGCCCACTTCCAGCCCCCACTTCCAGAGCCCACTTCCAGCCCCCACTTCCAGCCCCCACTTCCAGAGCCCACTTCCAGCCCCCACTTCCAGAGCCCACTTCCAGCCCCCACTTCCAGAGCCCACTTCCAGCCCCCACTTCCAGAGCCCACTTCCAGAGCCCACTTCCAGAGCCCACTTCCAGCCCCCACTTCCAGAGCCCACTTCCAGAGCCCACTTCCAGAGCCCACTTCCAGCCCCCACTTCCAGCCCCCACTTCCAGAGCCCACTTCCAGCCCCCACTTCCAGCCCCCACTTCCAGAGCCCACTTCCAGCCCCCACTTCCAGCCCCCACTTCCAGAGCCCACTTCCAGCCCCCACTTCCAGAGCCCACTTCCAGCCCCCACTTCCAGAGCCCACTTCCAGCCCCCACTTCCAGAGCCCACTTCCAGCCCCCACTTCCAGCCCCCACTTCCAGAGCCCACTTCCAGAGCCCACTTCCAGAGCCCACTTCCAGAGCCCACTTCCAGCCCCCACTTCCAGAGCCCACTTCCAGAGCCCACTTCCAGAGCCCACTTCCAGAGCCCACTTCCAGAGCCCACTTCCAGAGCCCACTTCCAGAGCCCACTTCCAGCCCTCACTTCCAGCCCTCACTTCCAGAGCCCACTTCCAGAGCCCACTTCCAGCCCCCACTTCCAGAGCCCACTTCCAGAGCCCACTTCCAGCCCTCACTTCCAGAGCCCACTTCCAGAGCCCACTTCCAGAGCCCACTTCCAGCCCTCACTTCCAGAGCCCACTTCCAGAGCCCACTTCCAGAGCCCACTTCCAGCCCTCACTTCCAGAGCCCACTTCCAGAGCCCACTTCCAGAGCCCACTTCCAGCCCTCACTTCCAGAGCCCACTTCCAGAGCCCACTTCCAGAGCCCACTTCCAGAGCCCACTTCCAGAGCCCACTTCCAGCCCTCACTTCCAGAGCCCACTTCCAGAGCCCACTTCCAGAGCCCACTTCCAGAGCCCACTTCCAGAGCCCACTTCCAGAGCCCACTTCCAGAGCCCACTTCCAGAGCCCACTTCCAGCCCCCACTTCCAGCCCTCACTTCCAGAGCCCACTTCCAGAGCCCACTTCCAGAGCCCACTTCCAGCCCTCACTTCCAGAGCCCACTTCCAGAGCCCACTTCCAGAGCCCACTTCCAGCCCTCACTTCCAGAGCCCACTTCCAGAGCCCACTTCCAGAGCCCACTTCCAGAGCCCACTTCCAGAGCCCACTTCCAGCCCTCACTTCCAGAGCCCACTTCCAGAGCCCACTTCCAGAGCCCACTTCCAGAGCCCACTTCCAGAGCCCACTTCCAGAGCCCACTTCCAGAGCCCACTTCCAGAGCCCACTTCCAGCCCCCACTTCCAGCCCCCACTTCCAGAGCCCACTTCCAGAGCCCACTTCCAGCCCTCACTTCCAGCCCTCACTTCCAGAGCCCACTTCCAGAGCCCACTTCCAGAGCCCACTTCCAGCCCTCACTTCCAGAGCCCACTTCCAGAGCCCACTTCCAGAGCCCACTTCCAGCCCTCACTTCCAGAGCCCACTTCCAGAGCCCACTTCCAGAGCCCACTTCCAGCCCTCACTTCCAGAGCCCACTTCCAGAGCCCACTTCCAGAGCCCACTTCCAGAGCCCACTTCCAGAGCCCACTTCCAGCCCTCACTTCCAGAGCCCACTTCCAGAGCCCACTTCCAGAGCCCACTTCCAGAGCCCACTTCCAGAGCCCACTTCCAGAGCCCACTTCCAGAGCCCACTTCCAGAGCCCACTTCCAGCCCCCACTTCCAGAGCCCACTTCCAGCCCCCACTTCCAGAGCCCACTTCCAGCCCCCACTTCCAGCCCTCACTTCCAGCCCCCACTTCCAGCCCCCACTTCCAGCCCTCACTTCCAGCCCCCACTTCCAGAGCCCACTTCCAGCCCCCACTTCCAGCCCCCACTTCCAGAGCCCACTTCCAGCCCCCACTTCCAGCCCCCACTTCCAGCCCCCACTCCCAGAGCCCACTTCCAGAGCCCACTTCCAGCCCCCACTCCCAGAGCCCACTTCCAGAGCCCACTTCCAGCCCCCACTTCCAGCCCCCACTTCCAGAGCCCACTTCCAGCCCCCACTTCCAGCCCTCACTTCCAGCCCCCACTTCCAGAGCCCACTTCCAGCCCCCACTTCCAGCCCTCACTTCCAGCCCCCACTTCCAGCCCCCACTTCCAGCCCTCACTTCCAGCCCCCACTTCCAGCCCCCACTTCCAGCCCCCACTTCCAGCCCCCACTTCCAGAGCCCACTTCCAGCCCCCACTTCCAGCCCTCACTTCCAGCCCCCACTTCCAGCCCCCACTTCCAGCCCCCACTTCCAGCCCCCACTTCCAGAGCCCACTTCCAGCCCCCACTTCCAGCCCCCACTTCCAGCCCCCACTCCCAGAGCCCACTTCCAGCCCCCACTTCCAGCCCTCACTTCCAGCCCTCACTTCCAGCCCCCACTTCCAGAGCCCACTTCCAGCCCCCACTTCCAGCCCCCACTTCCAGCCCCCACTTCCAGCCCCCACTTCCAGCCCTCACTTCCAGCCCTCACTTCCAGCCCCCACTTCCAGCCCCCACTTCCAGAGCCCACTTCCAGAGCCCACTTCCAGAGCCCACTTCCAGCCCTCACTTCCAGCCCTCACTTCCAGCCCTCACTTCCAGCCCCCACTTCCAGCCCCCACTTCCAGAGCCCACTTCCAGAGCCCACTTCCAGAGCCCACTTCCAGCCCCCACTTCCAGAGCCCACTCCCAGAGCCCACTTCCAGCCCCCACTTCCAGCCCTCACTTCCAGCCCTCACTTCCAGCCCCCACTTCCAGAGCCCACTTCCAGCCCCCACTTCCAGCCCTCACTTCCAGCCCCCACTTCCAGCCCCCACTTCCAGCCCTCACTTCCAGCCCCCACTTCCAGAGCCCACTTCCAGCCCCCACTTCCAGCCCTCACTTCCAGCCCCCACTTCCAGCCCCCACTTCCAGAGCCCACTTCCAGCCCCCACTTCCAGCCCCCACTTCCAGCCCCCACTTCCAGCCCTCACTTCCAGCCCCCACTTCCAGAGCCCACTTCCAGAGCCCACTTCCAGCCCCCACTTCCAGCCCTCACTTCCAGCCCCCACTTCCAGCCCCCACTTCCAGCCCCCACTTCCAGCCCCCACTTCCAGAGCCCACTTCCAGAGCCCACTTCCAGAGCCCACTTCCAGCCCCCACTTCCAGAGCCCACTTCCAGCCCCCACTTCCAGCCCCCACTTCCAGAGCCCACTTCCAGCCCCCACTTCCAGAGCCCACTTCCAGCCCCCACTTCCAGAGCCCACTTCCAGCCCCCACTTCCAGAGCCCACTTCCAGAGCCCACTTCCAGAGCCCACTTCCAGCCCCCACTTCCAGAGCCCACTTCCAGAGCCCACTTCCAGAGCCCACTTCCAGCCCCCACTTCCAGCCCCCACTTCCAGCCCCCACTTCCAGCCCCCACTTCCAGCCCCCACTTCCAGAGCCCACTTCCAGCCCCCACTTCCAGCCCCCACTTCCAGCCCCCACTTCCAGCCCCCACTTCCAGAGCCCACTTCCAGCCCCCACTTCCAGCCCCCACTTCCAGCCCTCACTTCCAGCCCCCACTTCCAGAGCCCACTTCCAGCCCCCACTTCCAGCCCTCACTTCCAGCCCCCACTTCCAGCCCCCACTTCCAGCCCTCACTTCCAGCCCCCACTTCCAGAGCCCACTTCCAGCCCCCACTTCCAGCCCTCACTTCCAGCCCCCACTTCCAGCCCCCACTTCCAGAGCCCACTTCCAGCCCCCACTTCCAGCCCCCACTTCCAGCCCCCACTTCCAGCCCTCACTTCCAGCCCCCACTTCCAGAGCCCACTTCCAGAGCCCACTTCCAGCCCCCACTTCCAGCCCTCACTTCCAGCCCCCACTTCCAGCCCCCACTTCCAGCCCCCACTTCCAGCCCCCACTTCCAGAGCCCACTTCCAGAGCCCACTTCCAGAGCCCACTTCCAGCCCCCACTTCCAGAGCCCACTTCCAGCCCCCACTTCCAGCCCCCACTTCCAGAGCCCACTTCCAGCCCCCACTTCCAGAGCCCACTTCCAGCCCCCACTTCCAGAGCCCACTTCCAGAGCCCACTTCCAGAGCCCACTTCCAGCCCCCACTTCCAGAGCCCACTTCCAGAGCCCACTTCCAGAGCCCACTTCCAGCCCCCACTTCCAGCCCCCACTTCCAGCCCCCACTTCCAGCCCCCACTTCCAGCCCCCACTTCCAGAGCCCACTTCCAGCCCCCACTTCCAGCCCCCACTTCCAGCCCCCACTTCCAGCCCCCACTTCCAGAGCCCACTTCCAGCCCCCACTTCCAGCCCCCACTTCCAGCCCCCACTTCCAGAGCCCACTATCTAATATAAATAGGTTGTTTGAGTCAGGGCTACGCATGGAGCTCAGGGTTGTTGTGTGACATAGGGCCGCCTGGCACCGCTCTGTGTTAAAGTCACTTCTTCTCTCCCCCTTAGCTCTTTTACATGAGAGGGTGTGTGGTTGGTTGGTGAGGCAACACACTTGTTGTGTTGGGGGAAGGGACACTTTAATTGGTTGGTGAGGCACCAGACTTGTTGTGTTGGGGGAAGGGACACTTTAATTGGTTGGTGAGGCAACACACTTGTTGTGTTGGGGGAAGGGACAGTTTAATTGGTTGGTGAGGCACCAGACTTGTTGTGTTGGGGGAAGGGACAGTTTAATTGGTTGGTGAGGCACCAGACTTGTTGTGTTGGGGGAAGGGACAGTTTAATTGGTTGGTGAGGCACCAGACTTGTTGTGTTGGGGGAAGGGACAGTTTAATTGGTTGGTGAGGCAACAGACTTGTTGTGTTGGGGGAAGGGACACTTTAATTGGTTGGTGAGGCACCAGACTTGTTGTGTTGGGGGAAGGGACACTTTAATTGGTTGGTGAGGCACCAGACTTGTTGTGTTGGGGGAAGGGACACTTTAATTGGTTGGTGAGGCACCAGACTTGTTGTGTTGGGGGAAGGGACAGTTTAATTGGTTGGCGAGGCAACAGACTTGTTGTGTTGGGGGAAGGGACACTTTAATTGGTTGGCGAGGCAACAGACTTGTTGTGTTGGGGGAAGGGACACTTTAATTGGTTGGTGAGGCACCAGACTTGTTGTGTTGGGGGAAGGGACACTTTAATTGGTTGGTGAGGCAACAGACTTGTTGTGTTGGGGGAAGGGACACTTTAATTGGTTGGTGAGGCACCAGACTTGTTGTGTTGGGGGAAGGGACACTTTAATTGGTTGGTGAGGCAACAGACTTGTTGTGTTGGGGGAAGGGACAGTTTAATTGGTTGGCGAGGCAACAGACTTGTTGTGTTGGGGGAAGGGACACTTTAATTGGTTGGCGAGGCAACACACTTGTTGTGTTGGGGGAAGGGACAGTTTAATTGGTGTTAAGCTCCTTGGGAGTGGTTCAGGTGAATAAGGTATCTCATTAGAATGCTAATCTATTGTTGTCATATTAGATCTGTTGTTCTAAGAAAGCATTACCCCCCCCCTCCCCCCCTCCCCCACCCCATTACAACAGTATTGGAGTTGACAGTGGCCCAGGTAGGTAGAGCGGTTGTCTGGTAATCGGGAAGGTTCCCGGTTCAATTCCGGCTCTTCCCGGCAGTGTGTCAATGTGTCCTTGAGCAAGCCACTTAACCCCTAATTGCTCCCGATGAGCAGGTTGGCATGGTTGCCTCCGCCGTTTGTGTGAATGTCTGAGTTGTAAAGTGCTATATAAATGCAGTCCATTTATAAATGCAGTCCATTTACTGCATGGAATAAGGTGCATGGAATAAGGTAAATGGATGGGAAGTAAATGGATGGGAAAGGGAGTAGTGCGTGTGTGAGTGTGCGTGCGGGTGCATGTGTGTGTGTGTTTGACATGCATATGCATTATTATCTATTATGTCCATTTTGTTCAGTGTTTATGTGTGCGGGTGTATAATGTATAATGTCCATACATGTGTGTACATACAAGCCATGTGAGTGTGTGCTTGTGTTTACACAGATATCTGGCGGGCAGTGGTGGGATTAGGAACATCTAAACACACTCTCTGATATACCCAGGATGTACGCAAGGAAAAATGTTTGGTTAACCTCAACGCCAGGGGTTGAGGGAACCCAGGCTCCGAGCTCCAGTATTTTGGAAGGAAATCCGGTAAGGTTTTACATATGGGGGGTATTATTCATGATTACAGTTCAATAAACACAACCGCAGAGTGCAGCCGGTTCTGTGGTTGGGGCTCTTCCTTTCGACCTTGGCTCTCCTCTCCCTTTCTTTCTACTCCTCTCACCTCCTCTCCTCTCATCTCCTCTCCTTTCCCTTTCTTGTTTCTTCTTCTCCTATTCCTCTTCTCTTCTCTTTTCTTCTCTTCTTATCTCTTCTCTGTTATCCTCTCCCCTTGTCTCATCACTTCTCCTCTCCTCCAATGTCTTCTCCCCTCCTCTTCCCTGGCCTCCTCTCCCTTAGGTTACTTTTAGACTAATATGTCTTTGATTTAGAGGAGTAAATGATTTCCGTCTACACAAGCATTTTTCTCGCTGCCCCAGAATTTTTTTTGTATATACTAGCTCTCCTGAAGACCTTTCACTATGCTTCAGTTTGTAGTACTTGATTTCCAACAGTGTGTGCCTGTGTATCAAACTGTCAATGGGAAAGATAAATTGAGCGCAAGTGATAGCCTGCTGCAAACTGCATGAAGTAACGTTAGCCTACTGTAAACTGCATGAAGTAATGTTAGCCTACTGTAAACTGCATGAAGTAATGTTAGCCTACTGTAAACTGCATGAAGTAACGTTAGCCTACTGTAAACTGCATGAAGTAACGTTAGCCTACTGTAAACTGCATGAAGTAATGTTAGCCTACTGTAAACTGCATGAAGTAATGTTAGCCTACTGTAAACTGCATGAAGTAATGTTAGTCTACTGTAAACTGCATGAAGTAACGTTAGCCTACTGTAAACTGCATGAAGTAACGTTAGCCTACTGTAAACTGCATGAAGTAATGTTAGCCTACTGTAAACTGCATGAAGTAATGTTAGCCTACTACTGCAAACTGCATGAAGTAATGTTAGCCTACTGTAAACTGCATGAAGTAACGTTAGCCTACTGTAAACTGCATGAAGTAACGTTAGCCTACTGTAAACTGCATGAAGTAACGTTAGCCTACTGTAAACTGCATGAAGTAATGTTAGCCTACTATAAACTGCATGAAGTAATGTTAGCCTACTATAAACTGCATGAAGTAACGTTAGCCTACTATAAACTGCATGAAGTAATGTTAGCCTACTGTAAACTGCATGAAGTAATGTTAGCCTACTATAAACTGCATGAAGTAATGTTAGCCTACTATAAACTGCATGAAGTAACGTTAGCCTACTATAAACTGCATGAAGTAACGTTAGCCTACTGTAAACTGCATGAAGTAATGTTAGCCTACTATAAACTGCATGAAGTAACGTTAGCCTACTGTAAACTGCATGAAGTAACGTTAGCCTACTGTAAACTGCATGAAGTAACGTTAGCCTACTGTAAACTGCATGAAGTAATGTTAGCCTACTGTAAACTGCATTAAGTAACGTTAGCCTACTGTAAACTGCATGAAGTAATGTTAGCCTACTGTAAACTGCATGAAGTAACGTTAGCCTACTGTAAACTGCATGAAGTAACGTTAGCCTACTGTAAACTGCATGAAGTAACGTTAGCCTACTGTAAACTGCATGAAGTAATGTTAGCCTACTGTAAACTGCATGAAGTAACGTTAGCCTACTGTAAACTGCATGAAGTAACGTTAGCCTACTATAAACTGCATGAAGTAACGTTAGCCTACTGTAAACTGCATTAAGTAATGTTAGCCTACTGTAAACTGCATGAAGTAACGTTAGCCTACTGTAAACTGCATGAAGTAATGTTAGCCTACTGTAAACGGCATGAAGTAACATTAGCCTACTGTAAACTGCATGAAGTAACGTTAGCCCACTGTAAACTGCATGAAGTAATGTTAGCCTACTGTAAACTGCATGAAGTAACGTTAGCCTACTGTAAACTGCATGAAGTAATGTTAGCCTACTATAAACTGCATGAAGTAGGCAACACAGTGGAAAACTGGTGAAATGTAAAACATTTTTAAAAAGATGTACATTATACAGAATTGACTGTTGCAGGCCAAAGTCAGAAGAATCAACAGGCTGACAATTATCAAAGGACTGGTCATGGATTATCATAGGACATACAATACTGTCCAAGAAAGACCCCGGGAATAACGTTATGAAGTAAAAAGAGACAAATGAGCAAAATGGTATGCATGTTTTTTATTGTCATTTTCTAGAGTAGTGTTGATGATCAATAGGAATAAATGACGAGCATATCACTGCAGGCCCCACAGCTAGTGGGCGTTTGTGCTGTATGGTTGAGTATATGGTCAATTGTATGTCCTATCGTTATGAGCATTATGGTGTTTACTTTGGCTCTATTGTCATGTCAGAAGAGGATACAATATATCTACGCTGCACATGGCGTTGTTTGTTTTGGAAGCGAGAGTGGGTGTCTGCATCATTGCTTTCACACGTCTCCGTCTCCGCCTGTCCACACTACCACGCAACCCCGAAGACGGGGTCGGGAGTGTCTTCCAAAGTCTCCATCGCCAGAGCAGTGTGGACACTACATTAGATTAGACTACTGAGTAATTATGATAATCAGATGTATGTACAGTTTTCAGATTCAGATTCAGATTCAGATTGCCATATGTAATAACAAGTACAATGGAATATACTCTCCGTTGGCTCCACAGCATCAAGGAATAAAAAAGCAACAATTTACAGAATAAAAACGCAGGTATTTATATACAATAAACGGTAACACTTTATAATAACACTCAGTTATGAGACATTTATAAGGTATTTGTAGATATACTATACTACTATAGGCGCCGATACAGCCTGAAAATACAAATAATTATTACCCTCATGTCATCATCACATACCGCAATATACTGAGCACACATTAGGAACAAACACATAATTCAAATGTAACGTTAGCGCCCACCATCAAGTACGTCTACACAAAATATAAGAGTTGTAGGTCGGAAATGATGGAATATATTTACCAACGAAAAAGGTGTTTAGCCTGCTCATACCTTAAAAGCGTGAGGCAGCACAAATTCATTGGCTCTGCTAATGTATAATGTGTATGTAGCTTCCATTCAAACAGACGGAAACAAACGTGAAGTCAAGTCTCACTCGCGTGAGACTCTCTCTACATACTCTGGCAATACCTGGCCAGGGTACTCCTGGGTCCTAGTGTCCCCCAGGCAGGGGTGTAAAGTACTTGAATAATTGTACTTTGTTACAATACTTATTTACTGTTTTGGGGGATTTGTACTTTACTCGAGTATTAATAAGTTTGTTTACTTGTACTTTTACTCAATTACATTTCAGAGAAAAAAAACATTACTCCTTACATTTAAAATGCAGACCTACTAAATACAAAGTACAAATCTTGCACGTCCAACCATTTTAATTAGTATATTTGTTTCTCTGGCCGAACTAATGTTAATGTTATTAATCCTGTGGCCGCACTTTATTTAAAAACAGCCAATCAAATCAATGGAAAATGAACCTGCCCATACCCATGCTGATTGGTCCTTGTGCAAGACTAGAAAGCGGGGATCTTTGATTAAACACCTGCTATCAGAAGAATAGACAGTCAGAAAAAAAGTTTTTTTTAGTACTTAAGTACATTTAAAAGTAGAAACTTTGACTTTTACTCAAGTGTGTTTTTAGCCAGATACTCTGACTTTTACTTGAGTACGATTTTGAGACGGTACCCATACTTTCACTTAACCTGTTCCACCCGTGGAATATTTTCGCCTAAAATATATACCTAGATAAAGGGAATATTGCTCCACTTCTACAAGGTCCATTTACATATTCTTGGTATCTAGGGACATCTATGGACCTCAGGGAATGTATTCACAGTGTCAGAAATATTGTGTCTATTACTAGGCTTGCTTAAATTGTGATGAAACAAAGGAGAATATGAATTATGATTTTTCTTTGCATCTTTGACAGTGAATAACACCATGATAATAATGACCAAACTTAAAAAAACTGCCACTGATCTCGTTCAGTACCCTCTTGAGATCATGTGTAAAAAAAGTCTAAGGAAATTAATAAAGGGAAGATGATTAAACCGAAAGTTCTGTATATACAGTACTGAATTCTCCCATCCGGACCAATGCAATTTGAAATATTATTATAGAATATAGAATATGATGCTTATAAATTACCTTATTATAGCCAATTCGCACATTTATATATATACATATATTGTCTTTCAAATGCCCGAGTTCAATTTGGATTTAGTATCACCAGGCGTGCATAAGAACAGATAATGATATCTACTGTAATTTACTGTATTTTTTTATTTTCACCACAGTGCAACCATTTTGAAACTAATTTCAGATCTAATTGTTGCTACATGCTAACAATAGGGAGGAGAAACTAACTGCGTTTCAATATTTGTCAAAAACGTTACCTTTTGTGGCTTATTATCCCGAATAATAACAGTTATTGACATAACTCATTCAGAACGCTGAACTTTGAACCCCCATATAACTTGCCAGGAAGTGTAGTTCGGAATAATTCCAACGCTGATCCACAGCTATGCATGCCCTCGACAAAATGGCCACAAGAAAACTACAATTCCCATGGTTCAAAATCTTCAAAATGGTCGCCGTCTGGATGTGCCCTGACAATTAATGCTTGTATATCTTATCGTGTGTTGTCATGTTTGTTTATATGTTTGTTTTAAAAAAGAATAAAAAAATAAAATACAAAAAAAATGGTCGCCGTCTTGGAATAGACTTCAGCAAATCGAGAAGGTAAAACTATCTAATGGCACTTTTAACCTATTGCTAAACTAACGTATTGATGATAATATACATTCTACATGCTTTTATGACATGTTAGTGATGTTAATACTTGAATAACTTTGATTTTAAAATCGCAATCTTTTTGCATCACTCTGAAAAATATTGATTTATGATCAGGTGCCGTTTTGGGACCGGATCCGGTCCCGTCGGGTGGATAATTTCTGAGTACTTTTTACACCCCTGCCCCCAGGTTACACAATGTATGTGTGAACATGTAATTTATATGTTAATAAATTGCATTTATCTATAGTCCTAATTCTGTCACTGTTTGATGTCACAAAGAAGGGTGGATCCGGAAGCTGTCAACATTTGTAGCAGGTGATGAAAAAGTCAACAAATAATTAACTGTATTAGACATTTGTTAATGATGAATAGTCTTCACTTTAGATTAGGGCACACAATAACATCTGCAAATGATTTATAGATATTTTAAGATTGTTTTACAAATCATTTGTTGAACATGAACAAATAAATGGAGGTACAGTATAGTCGTTTTTTCATATCCATTTTTCAAAGCATCTAGAAATGTGTTACTACACATTAAACAACATAATTTAATGATGAACAAAAGTACAAACAATGTTGATAATGAGTTATAAATAATGTAGAACAAATTTGTAAATGTTATACAAATATAGTTATAAATGATTTAATAATAATTTACAAATGTTTATAAATGGTTTGTTCATGATTAGTTCATTATCTACAAATACCTTATAAAGGTCTTATAACTGAGTGTTATTATAAAGTGTTACCCAATAAACAATCAACTGTATGTGCAATAAAAATAACTAAGTTGAAGTACAATTTTCTCATTATATGAACTATTAATCCTTGGTATCAAACGGAATAATGGATGTATTCAAGGGGGGTCCGGTGGGGGGGGGGGAGAACGAGTAAGAGCATTTATGTGTTTCATAGTGGATTTCTACTGTAAATGTTTGTATGTCATGTCAAAAAAAATTAAAATAAAAAAACATTTTTTTCACAAAGAAAATAAGTACAATTATCTTTTTTTTATTATAAAAAAAAAAAAAAGTACACAGACAAGCTAAAATAATTGCACATTATATTGATGCACGAAGGTGCAGTAAAGTGGCTGAGCATTGTATCAACATTTGAGTCCAGTAATGAGCAGATTAACTGTTCATCAGGCGTACTTGCCTGTGGGTAGAAACTGTTCTTGTACCGGCTTGTGTTAGTTCGTATGCTGCGGTACCGGCGACTGGATCGACGGGGGGGAGAACAGCTGGTGTCCCGGGTGGTTGTGGTCCTGGATGATGGAGATGGCTTTGTTCCAACACCTGGACGCATAGATCTCCTCGATGGACGGCAGTGAACACGCGAGGATCTCTTCTGCCATCCTCACAACCCTCGGGATGGCTTTCTTATCCTTTCTTATTATAGTAGTAATGACAGTGATACAGGTATAGAAACACTATAAGAAAAATGTATTCTAACGTAGTCTAAACACAGCTTTAATTTCCTGTCCTCTCCCCTTGCCTCATCTCCTCTGCACTCCTCTCGTATCCTCTCCTCTCCTCCCCGCCTGACTAGTTAATAATAATAATAATAATACATTTGATTTATAAGGCGCCTTTCAGGACACTCAAAGTCGCCGTACACCAATTTAAAACAGTTAATTTACAAGCACAATCAATTTTTTTATAAAATCAGACATACGCCTGCCTAAACAGGTGGGTTTTAAATGGGATAATGGAGTCAATGTTCCTGATGTCGGGGGGGGGGGGTTCCAGAGGCGAGGGGCAGAGCAGCTGAAGGCTCTTGACCCCATGGTGGACCGACGGGCTGGGGGGACGGTCAGGTTGATGGAGGAGGTAGACCGGAGGGACCGGGTGGGAATGTTGATGGAGGAGGTCGGACAGATGGTCTACCTATCTACCTACCTACCTATCTGTCTACCTATCTGTCTACCTATCTGTCTACCTACCTACCTACCTATCTGTCTACCTATCTATATATCTATCTAGGGCCCCAACTGGACAACTTGCGGATCCCTGGCGAGTTCTTGGACCTCATTTGAGAACCTTCTGTTCTGTACCCTCCAGGCCTACTGGTCGAACCCTATGAAGACATCAAAGGTCTTGTTTGAACAACGTCATGGTAACCGTTGTTAATGGGCCCACCCCCTCCATCAACTCCCCCTCACAACCACTTCTATGGGTTTCGAAAGGCTAAGAGGTTTTTGGGGTGGGAGGCTTGAAAAGAGAGCCTAGCTAGCTACAGTACCCTGTGTTTTAAATTAAGACCCAGGCAATATTACTCTCAAATCAATGACAGCCAGTACCCCCTACCCATTACCTTACTTACATACACACACACACACACACACACACACACACACACAGTTTGGTGTGTGAGCAACTGTAGAATGCTGGAGAACGAGCTGGATGATTATGAAAAATTGGAGTTGTGCTTCAGGAAGGGAACTTTCTATGGGACCCATGCACCTTTCTCTCTCCCTCTACCTCTCCTTCTCTGCTACCTTTTCTCCTCTTAATTTTTCTGTATTTCAACACGCTGCCCAGGAGGAGCGGGAATCAAACCGGGAACCTCCGGATAACCAGACAACTGCTCCACCTACCGAGCCACTGTCACCCCCATGCCTCAGGGCAGCTCTGGCTGCAATTGTAGCTTACCACCACCGGTATGACTGTGTATGAACGAATAATGGACTCTGTGAAGCGCTCTGAGTCAGAGCAACAGTCAGTCAGAGAAGAGCGCTATATAAATCCAATCCATTATTATTATGGTACTGTGTGAGAGGGGGAGAGAGATAACCTCAGTTTTACTGTACAAAAGTATTAGTCTGTAAAAGGTTGGCAAGAGATTAACATTGGAATGGACTCCATTCAGTTGGATGTGTGACACTGTGTTGATTCCACATAGTAGAAGGGGATATTTTTATGACCCTTTATTTTTCCCCATGTGAAGTTGGACACAATTACATTATGTGATTTGCTTCACAGTAGAAGTGCAAGGGATCCAGGGAATGATATTTGAGTAATGGAAAATCTAGCTTTTGTGATGCATTGAGTCCAGTGTTTGGTTTTAATGCTTAAAAAAACAGGGGATGTTTTAGTGAAGCTTTATACATGTAGTTGGATACACACATTATGTGTGAGTACTCATATTACTGAGTAATATTATATTTAGCAGGTCAATGTGGCCATCTGTAACGTGCTACCTATTGGGCCATGTTATGATTATTTGCAGCATATAAATTTTATGCTCTATGCAGTAGCTTTGTTTTTCCTGATTTTTTGTTTTCATTGTACTTTTTATTTAATAAACATACATTTGCATAAGGCAAGCATATCTGTCCACACCCATGTTGATAAGAGTATTAAACACTTACACTTGAAACATATCCCTTTAACCTGTTAAGCTGTAGCCCTATTTTCAGAAATTTCGCCTAAAGGTACATGCCTAAGTAAATGGAAGATTGCTCCACTTCTTCAAGGTAAATTTGCATGTTCTTGGTATCTAGGAACATCTAGGGACCTGGGGGTATGTATTCCCAGTGTCAGAAATATTGTGTCTGTTACTAGGTTTGAGTATATTGTAATGAAAAAAAGGAGAATATAAATTATGATTTATTTTTGCATCTGTGCCGGTGAATAACACCATGAAAACATTGAGGTTCTTTTGACTTCGCTCACTGAGCTCATTAAACAGAAGGATTTGTAGATACAGTAATAAATGATAATCCATTTTAATTATAAATTCATATTTGACCTTGAACTTGACCTTGACCTTATTATGGCCAAATCATACATCTATGGATAGGGAAAAGGCTCATCTTTCCAATGGCAGGGTTAAATCTGGATTTAGTCATTTCCTCGCGGTTTTACGATAACAATTCTTATTTTCGGTAAATCTCATAAAACATAGGTAAAAATTAAAATATACACTTTGACTGCTGTTTTGATAGGAGTATGGTCGTTACTCTTGGCTACAAAAAAAAACATCATAACATCCAAGGGCCCACATGTGGGCCCTTATGAGGACGATTCACGACGCGTCACTTTGCCGATCTCTAGTGGCTCGGGTGTGCATTTCTTTTAATACAATATATAGATAGAATTAAAGCCCTATTTGTTGCCTGTCAATTGCCCTTTCAGGTGACAGAGTCCGTTCAGCGGTTCTCGAGTTACATGCCGATATGTGAGGCGTGCGCCAAAGTACACATTACATTTACATTTACATTTACATTTAGTCATTTAGCTGACGCTTTTATCCAAAGCGACTTACAAGTTCTGTACGACAAGACAGCAAGAAGGGTACAACTCTATCAGCTGAGTAACAATGTTCATCAAGTGTTGCGTGTTACAGTGTAGGTTAGTTTATTAGGACAAGTGCATGACAGTAAGGTTAGTCAGGGTTAGATTTTTTTTTTTTAATCATTTCAGATAGTCGTTGAAGAAGTGAGTCTTTAGTCGACGGCGAAAGATTGGACGGGATTCGGCTGTCCTAACTGGGATGGGTAGTTCATTCCACCATTGTGGGGCAAGGACTGAGAATAGGCGGCTTCTCTTTGATGACCCTCCGGGAGCTTGGATAGGAGTAGGTCTGAGGCGGCCTGAAGATGCAGAGCGTAGGGGTCTTGAGGGTGTGTAGTTAGAGACCATTGACCGGAGGTAGGCGGGAGCGGTTCCCTTTGCTGTACGGTATGCTAGGTCGAGGGCCTTGAAGCGGATACGTGCAGCAATGGGGAGCCAGTGCAGGTCCCTAAGAAGTGGGGTGACATGGGCCGACTTCGGTAGGTTTGATATCAGGCGGGCCGCTGCGTTTTGAATGAGTTGAAGAGGCTTGGTGGCAGTGGCCGGGAGGCCAGCTAGCAGTGCGTTACTACCCCCGACCTCCGGGGGCTCTAGCTCCGTCAAATATTTGGCGATCTCGAAGAATTTTGGACAGGGTTGTAGCCAATGAGTGTGGCTTTCCAATGATACCCCATGATATGATAATTGGGTATCTAATACGGTCTATATTGATCGATTCATGATAAAGAAAAGCAGGGTCCCCCAATTGGGGGACCTTACAGCAACAGGCAAGGTACATTTTGAACACATGTGCTATTAATATGTAATTAACTATGGACAATCATGCAATTAAATATTAAATGTAATATTTCAATCGATTGACAGCCCTAGTAATTTTGTAATGAAATTGAATGTAATGAAATAGAAAAAGAACATTGCACCGGTATTGTTGGTGTCTTATAAACACATGAGGGTTTGGCACTTTGTGTGCATGACACGAAAACAAAAGAAAATGTACTCCAGCACACACGCACTCTTAGAATGGTAGAGAAATAACTAGGGATGCCCCAATCGATCGGCCACCGATCGTTATCGGCCGATAATCAGTATAAATATGCGATCGTGATAATGCTTTATTTTCGCCGATCGTCAAAACCGATCGAAAAACATGATCCAATTCTTAGCGGAGATCTCACAGTCACTGCTGACTTCTCTCTCAGACACACATTGCTGCTTGCAGCGTACACCGCCTCCTCCTCCCCAGCCCCTCCCGCACTCATGTAAACAAGAGCCTCGCAGTCTGCTATAGTCTGGTGCATGATGCGACATGAGCTAACGTTGGCTACCTACCGAGCTAACGTTACTGTTTAAACTAAATGACCCAGTGACTACATGAGGCATTGTCTAATGTTATCTAGCTGGCTAGCTACTGATAGCTGCTGATATCAACAAATGCTCCAGCAATAGTTGAGTGCATGATAAGTTACCTCCGTTGACTCTGTAGCTCACGTTAGCTCACGTTAGCTCTAAACTAAATAGTTCACTGAGGCGTTGTCTTAACGTTATCTAGCCGGCTAGCAGTAGCTACAGATAGCTCCTGATATCAATGTCTTATAACATTGATTCAATGCGTATTCAAGCTGAGGGCTTGCTGAATGTGATTTATACCAATACTAGGGTCCAGCTGTAGCGCCGGAGAATCCTGGCCGTAGCTGGAGGCTACTCGAGCAGTGGTGCAGTGCTGGTATAACTCGGTATAACGGCGTTATACCTCTGTCACTGAGGCTGAAGTACGCGCAATCGCTTTTTACATGGCATTATCCAACCGGACTCCCGGAGAAGCATGCAGCTGCAGAGCCGCAGAGCCAGCGGCGCTCTCTGGGCCGCGCGCTGACGGCCGCGCTGTGAGGCAATAGTATCCAGCTGCAGGACGAGAGCAGCCAAAAAAAACTTTGCAGATAGCGAGCATTTTGACTTGTTGCGTGGCGGCGATGTCTCGCAGATAATACAAGTACAAGTCTAATTATATAATATATATATTTTATAAAAAAAACGATCGGTATCGGATCGGTATCGGCCGATATGACTCAAGACGATCGGTGATCGGTATCGGTGGCAAAAAACGTGATCGGGGCATCACTAGAAATAACATAGATGTTCAGTGCAAGTATGCCAAGTATAAATGCATAGTGTAGTGATGGCCCTCATCAGATGATAATGACCTTTTTATGTGCTGTGAAACAGATGCTAATTTTATGTGAGAAACATGGTACAACAATGTACACTGGTTAGGTTCAGAACATGCTTATAGCACGGTAGCCCCGACAATTTCTAACCATCATCCGTTTTTATCAATTTATGAGATTTTCCAAACGATAAAACTGTCAAAAAGGTGAGCCCCCCGTTATTGGGCACCAATTGTAAACATTACAAGCAAAGCTATAGGGTACTTTACTGCACCTGTGTTTACTGTATACTTTACTTACTCATAGTATATATTCAGATTCTAAGTGTTATTGACCATATTTATTGTAATGTATAATATAAGTGATAGGGCGTACAGACCCTCATGTGTACCTTGATTAGCTACACTGCCTACTTGCTTATTTTAACTTTTCTACTGTACTATAATTGTATTGCCTATATTTATGTCTTCTACTATTCCCCAGCCTGCCCATACCTGTACCTCCCATCCCCCTCCCCCAATGCTGCTATGATGCCTGAATTTCCCAAAGGGGATCAATAAAGGAATATCTTGTAATTTGTTGCCTTTTCATGTGGGTGTGCCCCATAACAGAGGCATGTCTGATAAGGGCGGCTCATTTGCTGTATCACTACAGGGAGGCTACTGAACTCGGCAGTGAGGGGGTAATGACACTGCCAATCAAAATGTATGACAAAATGTCTACATGTTAAAATTCCACACATAGCTGCTTTTAAGACAGCACGAGAGATTCAAACTAAGTACATTTTAAATCATATCCGTGTGCCACAGATTTTGTTCAAATGGTCAAAAACAATCTGTCGGCCACATGTGATCTCTGCTGACCCAATCTCCTACGCCCCCAGCCTCATATCTCAACCTCTAAACTTTACTGCTCCTTCATCCCCCTCTTATCCGACCCTAAGGCCCCCCCCCCTCTCTCTGGGATGGATCTCTCCAAGTAATCCCCTGGATCAGGCCTGAGCACCCGGCCAACCTCCCCCTTCTGCTTATTAGATCAGACCCCATGTGAAAGAGCAGGGATCTGGGGCCACATTGTTTGGCCCCCTGATTAAGAGCATCTCACACAGAGTAGCAGGGGCTTTACGAAGAGCGATGGAGAGGAGAGAGAGGGGAAGAGGAAATTGGGGGAGGGAGACTTTACAGAAAATGTGCGAGAGAGAGAGAGAGAGAGAGAGAGAGAGAGAGAGAGAGAGAGAGAGAGAGAGAGAGAGAGAGAGAGAGAGAAACAAGAGGAGTCTCAACCTATAGCTCTTTAGCCTTTTTTCTTTTTTTCCTTCAGGGTGTCTTATAGGCTAAATCGCTGCGGAGCTAAGAGAGGGCTTCTTTTTAAAGGGGGGCTGGATTTGAGGGACAATGAGATGGAGGGCGTGAGGGATTTAACCCCGGTGCTTCAGGGGGCCAGCGGCCTTACGTTTGTCCACTATACGGGGAGATTCCACAGCTCAATGTGCCTTTTATATTTCAGGAGTGAGCCGTTTTCAATCACCGACTGTCACAACGGAGAACGAGGGGAACATCTCAATAGAAATGGAGATAATTCATCGAGGGAAGTCTACTCTGATGGCCTCCGTTCCGTGAACCACAACTGGCTTGAGGTGAACACAGGCGTCTGAACTGATTGCTCTCACACTGGTGTACGAGAAAACATTTAAAAATAAATTTAAGGCAGGAAGTAGTTCAAGCAGGACCAAAAGTCCAACACAAGTGACAGTGGCTCAAGAGGTACTGTAGGGCAGTCGTCTGGTAGTCGGAAGGTTCCCGGTTCGATCCCTGCTCCTCCCGGGCAACGTATCGATTTGTCCCTGAGCAGGACACTTAAGCCCTAATTGCTCCCGATGTGCAGGTTGGCACTTTGCATGGTTGTCTCTGCCATTGGTGTGTGAATGTGTGCGTGAATGGGTCAAATGTGAGGAACAAAAATTGTAAAGCGCTTTGGATAAAATCACTATATAAAGGCCCCATTTACCATTTACCAAGCACACTGAACTGGGCTCAAATTCACAGACACCAATCCCTTTTAGAAAAAACTAAATACGGTGATACCTTCGCAGTGGGACTCGATGCAGAGTAATTTTCGAGAACAGCAGGTTTGTAAACTATAGGACCCAAACTGAATTTGGTCTTTCCACAGGAGCTCGTTAAAAACACACTAGTACTGTTATGTGGTGGTCTGACAGAAAACAGGTCTGTGACACATTTTGGGTCCCGAACAAACTCCAATGATAAGAAACGGCGCCTCTAAAGAAAGACATTCGATTGAATTGACAGTCGTGGCATTCCAGGGGGATTGAGAGGGCATGTGAGAAAGGCACAGAGAGGTGTTAATCTGGGCAGGATAATTCCACTCCCCCCCTTTCCATGTCCCATCATCCCCAGAGGGGGATAATCTTAATCCCACAGTCTCTCCCCCATGGATTAACTCATTCACCGCCGTCTACCCCCAGCCACATACACAGCTCACTTCAAATTTACAAAGTATTCAAAGGGTTAATTAAAGCTAGCCATGCTGGAATGCTGCATGGATTTCATAGGACATTTTTTTTTATATACCGATAAGAGGGACCTTAAAGAATTTCCGTATTTCATAGCATGGTACTTGATTTTTTCTTCTTCATACCAATAAGATAATATAATAATTTGTGTATGAGTGGCCAGAAGGCTGACCCACTGAGCGTGTGCATGCGTGTATGTAACGTATGCTCCAGTGCTCCACTATTCTTTCCATATTCAAGATTTGATATCACAGTAAATATTTCAGAAAGTCAGATGAAAATCATATCAAAATAACTTCAGCAGCATGGCCACCATGCTCTGGTGTGTGCGCATATGTACATGTATGTGTGTGTGTGTGTGTGTGTGTGTGTGTGTGTGTGTGTGTGTGTGTGTGTGTGTGTGTGTGTGTGTGTGTGTGTGTGTGTGTGTGTGTGTGTGTGTGTGTGTGTGTGTGTGTGTGTGTGTGTGCGTGCGTGCATGCGTGCGTGTGTATGCGCATGTATGTGCATGTATGTGTGTGTGTTTAGAGGAGTGTGTGTGTTTACAGGCATGTGTGTGTGTGTTCTGTATTGTGTTAGTCTATGTTAGCTAAGATGCTGTCAGCAGGTGTGTCTTGTGTCTAAGAGTACGGATCAGGGGCCCTCAATCGCACAGTTTATAAAAGCACCTCACCCTGGTTAACCACCTGGCTTAGATGGGGCCTGCTCTTTGTGTGTGTGTGTGTGTGTGTGTGTGTGTGTGTGTGTGTGTGTGTGTGTGTGTGTGTGTGTGTGTGTGTGTGTGTGTGTGTGTGTGTGTGTGTGTGTGTGAGAGAGAGAGAGAGAGAGAGAGAGAGAGAGAGAGAGAGAGAGAGAGAGAGAGAGAGAGAGAGCCCTCTAGGGGGGCCTTTCTAGGGTCCCCCATACCTCACTATCACTACCGTGTCATACGATGTTTATCACACACGCACACACACACACACACACGCACACACACACACACACACACACACACACACACACACACGCACGCACGCACACACACACACACACACACACACACACACACACCCCTACTCTCCTACTCCTTGGAGAGTGAGCGGGTGACAGAGGCGGAAACACACACATCTTCTATGAGCGTGGGGGTGAAAAACACAAACAAAGAGGGTGATAAAATTGGGCCTTGTGTTTCTAGGGGATGTTTGGGTTCTGGAGCTCAGTCAAGGGTAGCAAAACAAGGAGGCCACACTCCATGCAGGATGAGAGGGGGTGGGGAGGGGGCACACCTGGCTGGGGTGATCAGGGCCTCATTCACTCACAACAGAAATGGTGGTTTGGCCTCTTAGGCTGTGATCACATTGGACGCTTTTTTCTTGCGCTCAAGCGTGAGCAGCGGCATGTGGCTCAGGGGTAGAGCGGGGCGTCCAATGATCGAAGGGTTGGTGGTTCGAATCCCGCTCAAGCCCATGTCCATCCCATCGCCGTTGTGTCCTTGGGCAAGACACTTAACCTACTTGCCTCGTATGAATGTGTATGCATGTGAATGAATGTTGGTGGTGGTTGGAGGGGCCGTAGGCGTTGATTATTCGCCACGCTTCCGTGAGTCTGCCTCAGGGCAGCTCTGGCTGCAATTGTAGCTTAGCACCACCGGTATGACTGTGTATGAACGAATAATGGACTCTGTGAAGCGCTCTGAGTCAGAGCAACAGTCAGTCAGAGAAGAGCGCTATATAAATCCAATCCATTATTATTATGTGTACCTAAGTGAATCAAAAGTGCACACGGGGCACAGGGCACAACGAGCGATACCACTGATTACCGTTGCTACCTCAGCTAACGTTACATAAGTTACATATATTACTACTGTTAGCATTGATAGCTGACGCCAGGGTTAGAAATGAACATTTTAAACTTTTTTTGCCCCCCTTAATTGATTTTCGGGGGCTTTTTTTGTATTTCGGTGGCACAGAATTTTTGTGATGAAAATTAACAAACTTTTTTTTACAGTCTTGAGTCTTCGTCCCCATGTTTGATAACGTGATGTTAATGCCTCCATATAGGGCTTTACACTAACCTTTTCCCCAAGGAGCACATGTGCTCCTAAATAATATTTAAATCAATAAAATCAGGCAAGGCTGCGGGTCCTGATGGGGTGAGCACAAAGGTACTCAAAACCTGTGCCTCTCAGCTGTGTGATGTGCTCCAGTTCATATTCAATATGAGCCTGAGGCTGCAGAGAGTCCCGACACTGTGGAAAACCTCCTGTGTGGTCCCTGTCCCTAAGTGCCCACGTCCCAGCACGTCCAAGGACTACAGGCCGGTGGCTCTAACCTCTCATACAATGAAGACCATGGAGAGGTTAGTCCTGGAGCAACTCCGCCCGGTGACCAAACCCCACCTAGACCCACTCCAGTTCGCCTACCAGCCCCGACTGGGGGTAGAGGATGCTGTCATCTACCTGCTGAACCGAGCCTACACTCACCTAGACAAGCCGGGGAGCACTGTGAGAATCATGTTCTTTGACTTCTCCAGTGCTTTCGATACCATAAGGCCTGGGCTACTGGGTGAGAAGTTGGAGGCGATGCAGGTAGAGGCCCCCCTGGTGTCCTGGGTTGTGGACTATCTGACGGGCAGACCACAGTACGTGCGCCTATGGAGCTGTGTGTCAGACAGACTGGTCAGCAACACCGGGGCCCCGCAGGGGACAGTCCTCTCTCCCTTCCTCTTCACTGTCTACACCAACGACTTCCACTATCGGTCAGAGTCCTGCCACCTTCAGAAGTTTTCTGATGACTCTGCGATAGTGGGATGTATAAAGGACGGTGACGAGAGAGAATACCGGGAACTGGTAGTGGACTTTGTCACATGGTGCGACAAAAACCACCTGCAGCTAAATGTGGCGAAGACCAAGGAACTGGTGGTGGAGCTGGGGAGGAGGAGGAGTGCACCCGTGACCCCCGTTTCCATCAGGGGAGTTGATGTGGACATGGTTGAGGTGTACAAATACCTCGGTGTGCACATCGACAACAAACTGAACGGGTCAAAACATGCAGAAGCACTATACAAGAAGGCCCAGAGCCGACTCTACTTCCTCAGAAGGCTGAGATCCTTCAATGTCTGTACAAGGATGTTGAGGATGTTTTATGAGTCGGTGGTGGCGGGCGCCTTCTTGTACGCTGTGACCTGCTGGGGCAGCGGACTGAGAGCAGTGGACACAACCAGGCTGGATAAGCTGGTCAAGAAGGCCAGCAGCGTGGTTGGGGTTGAGCTGGACTCTCTAGCGAGGGTGGCGGAGAGGAGGAGCCTCGCCAAGCTCCAGACCATCAGGGAAAACCCCACCCATCCACTATACACAGACTTGGCTGACAGGAGGAGCATGTTCAGTGCTAGGCTCACACTACCCAAATGCAGCACTGAACGGCACAGGAAGTCCTTCATTCCAACAGCCATCAGACTATATAATGCATCACTGTGCCTCACTGCATCACTGAGCACAGAGCGGCAGCTAAATAGTGGCAGGAGGACGCGACTAGCGGCCTCCAGGCTCCACAACAGGGGGCAGCGACGGCTGCCAGACAATAGACATTGACCTAAGTCTTATTGGAACCCAAGGAGGTCAATACACTACCTAAAGCGTAACTGCACCTAGTTACACTGAATACTGGAATATATAGTTCATATTTCATTTAGTTAGATTTAGACTTAAATTATAATTATAACCAAATTGTTTACCCCATGCTCAGTATGCTCAGAATATTCTTACTGTATTTATTTCTGTATATATCATTTCATTTAATTTTATCCTATTTTATTTTACTCTACTCTTATCCTAGGCAACTTGATTTGATTTGTGTTATTATTCGAATTTGTGACCTGTCCTGTCTAAATGTTTAAATGTTGAGCGATTTGCAGTGTCAAATTTCCTACGGGATAATAAAAGTATTTCTATTCTATTCTATTCTATTCTATCTAAATACAAATTTAGGAGCACACAAAGAGGAGCACAGTGAAAGTTGTTCAAGTAACACAAGAGTTTATTAGCAAACTATTTATTACATGCATATTGTACTGTGCCTGTGCATACTAAGGGATAAACATCTGTGCAAATAGCACATACCACCAAAATCACAAATTGGCCCATGCCTAGACGCAAAGGATATCGGTTGTCAAGCTGCTTTTGTATGTTGTAGTCTTGTCAGAATACCAACATTTTGACTTTGATACAGATAGGAAAGGCAATGGAATATATTATTAGATGACAGAACATGGAAAATTCTTTATACAATTATTTAATTCATTATAATTGAAACGCTATTGAATAATAGTTAATTAATAGTTAATACAATTATTCTGTTACAGCTACAACTGAGCTATAATTTATACATATAGCTACTGTCCATCAATGTCTTCCTTTTGAATTAAATAGGTTCAGGAGAGAGAGATGTAGAGAGGGAGAGGGAGAGAGAGCGAGACACACACACAGATAGACACAGATATTCTCAGCCCCCCCTTTCCTCTGAGCGTTCCCAGTGATGACAGGCCTGTACACTGCGATGATATGATCGCAAATTGCCCCCTAATTTGGTCCGTGCGAGTTTAAAATAATATCTGGGGGCAAGCTTGCGAGTGGTGATTTCAACCCTTCATTCGCATTTCACTCCTAAATTAATCCATACAAATTGTAGTAAAACATTAGCCTACAACCAGGGCTGTACAGTGCAATATAATGTTGCGGTTGTAATTTCATTAGACAGACCAGCGCGGACCTTTAATAACATGCAATTTAATTGACACGAGCAATGAGCTAACGGTAGCTTCTAACCAAGGTCTCCATTAGGATTATGCTAAGCTAACTAGCGATCTCTGCTAACCCTGGAAAACGGTCAAAGCGGACTCCACAAGACTAGTTCCATTCGTGAGGAAAGGGGGTGGGTTATATTGACAACGCTTGACAACAGAAGTTTAAACATAACTTCATATTTATTGGTTATTCGTTTCTGTATATCATTCAATTCCCATCTCTGTGTGTCTCCATCTCTTCCTGTTTACATTCGAGTGTGACGTCATCACCTACGGCAGCTTAGACGATCAAAACCCGAAGGGGGGCTCTCTCTCTCTCTCTCTCTCTCTCTCTCTCTCTCTCTCTCTCTCTCTCTCTCTCTCTCTCTCTCTCTCTCTATTCAATGATTTAAAGTAGCCAAATGTTACACACAGTATAAATACTAACTGGATAGTTGATGATATAAACATTTAATTTCATTATCTGAAATATTCTAAAATCATTAAGTCTGTGTGATTATTATTTTCTCACAGTAGTGTGTGTGTGTATATATATATATATGTATATGTATGTATATATATGTATATATATGTATATATATATGTGTGTGTGTGTGTGTGTATATATGTGTGTGTGTTTGGCTAAAGTGGATAGAAAACACAGTACTGTGTAAAAGGCACCCAAGAGTTTTTATATAAATTGTCTTAGATGTAAATAATTTTTTTTATTAGTGTGTCAGTAGACTACTCTTAGTACATTTTCATTAAATTATTTTTTAAAGCATCTTCATGGTTTAATAATGCAAACATATGTTGCAGGGACTTATTATAATCATCATATTGGCGTGACTGTATACATCAAAGGGTTCAATCAAGCATTTTTAAGTGCTTTAGAGGAAATGTCAAAATATCGCGATATCATTTAGAGGCCATATCGCCCAGCCCTACTATAATGGTAAAATAGTTATTAAAAAATTTGCCCCTAAAAAATATTCTTTGCCCCTAAATTTCTCATTTAGGGGCAAGTGTGCCCCTAGTGAAAAAGCTTAGCGTACAGCCCTGTGATGGCTTACTATGTGCGTGTGTGTGTGTGCGTGTGCAAACGGGAACGGGACACACATCTGTGCAATAGCACACACCCGTCACACAGTGGCGGCTCACCACTAGGGGCGCAAGGGCGCCGACCCACCTGCTGGCCAGCTGCTGTTAAATCAGAGAAGAAGACAATAAAACTTTTTCGTTTTTGTGTTTTATAGCCCTATAAATAATATAAACATGTTTAAAATGAATAATATTTACTCATTTTAAGTATGTTTGTATTTCCAATGCACAATATAACGTTATTATCTAAATTAAAAAAACATCGTTTTCATGAGCAGGAAGTGACGTTTTTTTTTATTTTTTCGTATTTCTCGCCCGGGCTAGAAGCGATAGCGCTCTGAGTGCGCGTCACAGTTTGATCGCTGTCTCCGTCACAGCCAATCAGTGCATACGGCGTTGTGCGTTGAAATATGACTATTATGTTGGAATCCGAGCGCGATTTGAAGCGGTCTAGGCAGCAGCGTGAACTTCCGTGAAGAATTTCCATAGCCGCATTTCGCGGAGACGCTCTCTGATTGGCCGACGCCAGTATTTTTTTCCATGGCAGAATTTCACAGAGACGATCTCTGATTGGCCGAATCCAATTTCTAATGTTCCAATTCTAGCTTCTAGCTTGGTTCCTAGGTTGGTCTAGGTTGTTTGTCTTAGAGCGTGCCGTCACCGTGACTGCAAGTTCTTTAGACTGTTAAGCTTAGGCACTCTTTCAAAGTTGGTTAAGGTTAGAGTTTGTCTTAGAGCATGGCGATAGAACGCCAGGTAGTTTGCAGTCTGTTCGAGCGGAAATGGACAAAGGAATGTACTTGTTGAGTGTTGTGCTAACGAGCTCAGCTAACACTTGGCTAACAAGCTATATGGCGGATTATACACGTTTATCAAGCTCTCCTGCCCTGGACGTTTCAACTAAACAGTGAGTCTCTCTCTCTCTCTCTCTCTCTCTCTCTCTCTCTCTCTCTCTCTCTCTCTCTCTCTCTGTGCTTAACGTTAACGTTTGTAAATAGTTTTTTTTAGGAGCAGTACTACTGCTGGCCATTCATGAAGCGAGACATTGCTGATTGTTTATTTATTTTATAACACAAGACTATGACTACCAACTGCCTAGCCAGCCGTGTATCAATCTTGGATGCAATAATAACGTTACTTACCACACTGACTATGTCGATGGCTCATTGATTTAACTACTGCAGCTCTCTCGGATTGAAAATACGTGGATTATGGCTTGTTCAATATCGTCTATGTTTGAATGAATGAATGAATGAGAACTTTATTAACAGATTGCAGAATGGGTACAATACAGTACGGCTCAATACACACAATTGTTAAGGGGATGCAGACCAGAGAAAGACGTTTGTCTTGTTTACATCAGGGTCCCAGATTTTCGATTCATATCGATAGTTTAATAGCTAGCCTTGGCTCGTTTAACAATATGCAAAATATGTGTACAGCCCTGTACTCATACTGAAGTTATTCTTGGTATATAATAGGTCTGATTGTGTAACGAATCGATTCCACGTCGCGCTGTGTGTGAGAGAGAGAAGGAGAGAGGGAGAGATCTGCCTGTGTTTGGAGACGGGCGAGTTTTGTTTCTAACTTTTCTATTTATATTGTGTTTCAAGTTGTGAATTAGAGTCTAGACTATACTTTATTTGACTGGTTGTGTGTTGTTGTAGTAACAGCTGAGCGACTCGTTCATAAGAGCCGATTCATTGCCGTGAGCGTGAGTCGAATCGCTCACGTCTTGCCATGAGTCTTGCGTGGTACAGTACTGTACTGTACATGTTTGCAAAATATTTGGTATAGCGCCCCTAGTGGCGAAGTACCCACCGGCCGCCACTGCCGTCACACCACCAAAGTCACTGGCTGGCCCACAGACAGTGTATGTGCGTGTGCTAACTTCGCTAACGTTATCCGCCTCAGTAACATTAGCTGCCTCGCCGGATTCCTCTTTCTCCTCGTCTCTCTTTTGCTCAAAATGAAAATTGATGGGCTTCATGGCTGGCTGAATCTTTAGCGTTGTCTGATTCTGAATGTATAACTTGGTGACTTTCTGTTCCAGCGTGTACTGTGTTTATTGTTTCATTCCTCTCACACTGCGAGTAAATGATTTTTCCGGTTCGCACACACACATATTATTAGGAGCAAATACGAGTGAAATGCTCTGTCGAGCATATATATAATTATAATTAGTAAACTGTCAGGGGCTTTTCTTGCCCCCCTTAACTGATTTTCGAGGGCATTTGGTACATTTTCGAGTGCATTTTGGCCCAAGCCCCCGTTAATTTCGAACCCTGGCTGACGCTATAACTAACGGCTATCGATACGTTTTCAATATCGACAGCTATCGAGATTTGTAATCCCTTCCCTCAGTTGATTTGGTTGGTCCTTCGACAAGAAGGTGACATTGACGTCGATGCGCAATGCGGTTAAAGTTTAAACTTTTTAAAACACGAGACGCGCAGTTTGGAGGAGACGCACACCTGTCGCAACAAAACCGTTGAAAACAATAGAAAAAGGCACCCAATGTGATCACAGCCTTACATGTTTGACTATTACGTACAGTAATATTATTTTTTTTCTCTGTCTGGGGAGGGTGTAGGAAAAAATCCCAAATTGTTCAAATAATTTTTTTCAGGTAATCTCGTGATTTTAGTTTTTGCTTAATCAAATAAATGGCAGTAAATCTGAAATATGAAATTGATGTGACCCCTATTTAGTAACAAAAAATCACAAGTTTGTATTTGTATTTATTGGTTTAAAATACAGAGACAATGCATATTATTAAGGAACATTTTACTGTAAATATGCCAGTTTAGCCAGGTTGGCTAATTTTCAACTGTAGTCTCTGGGGCAGGTGACATGAGCACTACAATAATTAAGACAGTACAATAATTAAAACACAGTAGGAATCAGTAGGTTACAATACACTAAAATATATAAAAAATAAATACATTAACACTTTGATCGCCGGGGTTAAATTCATAATTTACCATCCCTCGCCAGCCCTATTTAACATGGAGAAGTTCCCCTTCTTTGCAGGGCTATAACTTTTTAAATTGTATTGCTAAATTGACATTACCATGGCCCATTCAAAGTCCTATATCTATTGTTCAGGGTGTAGCAACGTTATACCTTTTCATTCACATATTCATACTAAAATACGGTCTAAAGTATAAGTATGTTTTTATCGTTTTCTGCAGCTTTCTCCAGAACTTGATTTATAGCCCTAAATGCATTATATTGATGATCAAATACAGTTTGGTAGGAATCTGTGCGAGATAAAAAATGTCAACTGCACGTACTTCTAGAAGTTACTACGTATGATCTGATGTTGACCGGATGGGCGGGGGGTCGTTTATAATTCCGTGGGCAACGTTATATCATTCATCTAGTGTGGGTGATATGATCATTAAAGCAGTTAGTATAGAAGACATTAAAAAATAACGCTGAAACTCACCGTAGCTTCCTCTCGCCGTTGGGAGATGAGCGTGGAACAGAATTTTTTCTATTATGGGATGTAGAAATACCCGATCCATTTCCAGGTTGTATAATAGTATATACGTCCAAATCATGTTGTTTATCGAGTTATTGGCAACGGATCGATATCCATTGTGTCGAGCTCGAGTCCCGGGACCTATAGCGAGTGATCGGACCAAATTGAAATGAGCACCAGCTTCCACTTCCCTGTTTCTTCCCTGGGCGATCCGCCGATCGGCCACCAGATGACGCTCTTGAACCGTTAGAGAGTTGACAGGGGCTCACCAGTACATATAATGTCTCCGGGGGAGAAATATGATTTCGATCACAGATTTTTGAAATATTGATATCAAAGACGCTGTCCAGCGTCATCGACAGAATAAGCATGGCGGGGAATGACGTGTTCCAGCGTCTTCGGCGATTAAAGTGTTAAAATACATTACAATACATCAAAACCCCTCTGTTAAATTGGTCGCACACTTGACTATCTCTCAACCATGATTTTAAGTTAGATTTAAATTAAATGTATCTTTGCTACTCCCTGAGCCGTATTGGCAGACTGTTCCAGGTGTGGGCTGCTCTCACGGAAAAGGCTGCCTGACTAAAAGCAGACCTCCTATTTGGGACTACACAGTTAAGACATCTTGTGATTTAGTTTACAGTGTATTTATATCCTTGAATTATGGATTTACTCTGACCACCACAGAGATTTTATGTTAACTGGGGATAACTAGAATAGCTTCTCAGTTGCCTTTCGAGTTTAAATAAAGGTTTGAAATGAAAATATCCAGAATACTTTATGACTTAATACAATAACAACATGCTCTACATTCACACCCATTCTCATGTACACTAACATGTGCACTACCCCCCACGCTTGTCTCTGGTGGGTCGTCACTTGTTACAAGAACACTCCAACATTTTGGGAAATACACTAATTTGCCATTTGCCCCAGAGTCAGACAAGAATATTGGGTAACACTTTATAATAACACTCAGTTATAATACCTTTATAAGGTATTTGTAGATAATGAACTAATCATAAACAAACCATTTATATACATTCGTAAATTATTATTAAATCATTTATAACTATATTTGTATAACAATTACAAATTAGTTCTACATTATTTATAACTCATTATCAACATTGTTTGTACTTGATTTGTGCATCATTAAATAATGGATATGAAAAAACAACTACTCTACTGTACCTCCATTTATTTGTTCATGTTCAACAAATGATTTGTAAAACATTCTTAAAATAACTATAAATCATTTGCAGATGTTATTGTGTGCCCTAATCTAAAGTGAAGACTATTCATCATTAACAAATGTCTAAAAGTTTGTTTATTTGTGGACTTTTATGAATACACACGAAGCAATTACCAGACATGTCTTTTCATGTTTAACAAATTATTTGTTAAGACATTCATAAAACATATATAAATCATTTGCATATGCTATTGTGTGCCCTAATCTAAGGTGAAGACTATTCATCATTAACGAATGTCTAATACAGTTAATTATTTGTTTACTTTTTCATCACCTGTTACAAATGTTGTAGACAGCTTTCGGATCCACCCTTCTTTGTGACATCAAACAGTGACAGAATTAGGACTATAGATAAATGCAATTTTATTAACATATAAATACATGTGCACACATAACATATAGTGTAACCTGGGGGACACTAGGACCCAGGAGTACCCTGGCCAGGTATTGCCAGAGTATGTAGAGGAGACTCGCGTGAGACTTGACTTCACGTTTGTTGCTGTCTGTTTGAATGCTGCTACATACACGTTATACATTAGCAGAGCCAAGTTATTCATGCTGCCCCACGCTTTTAAGGTATGAGCAGGCTAAACACCTTTTTTGTTGGTAAATCTATTCCATAATTTCCGACCTACAACTCTTATATTTTGTGTAGACGTACTTGATGGTGGGCGCTAACGTTACATTTGAATTATGTGTTTGTTCCTAATGTGTGCTCAGTATATTGCGGTATGTGATGATGACATGAGGGTAATAATTACTTGTATTTTCAGGCTGTATCGGTGCCTATACAGCCTGAAAATACAAATAATTATTACCCTCATGTAGCACACACGTCGGCCCACATACTACATATACTGAGCGCACATTAGCCAGCCAGCAACTGCGTTCACAGGGATGAGGAAAGGTCCAACCACATCAAGTACGTCTACACGAAATATAGGACTATTAAGTTGTAGGTCGGAAATGATGGAATAGATTTACCAACTAAAAAGGTGTTTAGCCTGCTCATACCTTAAATGCGTGGGGCAGCACAAATAACTTGGCTCTGCTAATGTATAACGTGTATGTAGCAGCTTCCATTCAAACAGTCAGCTACAAACGTGAAGTCAAGTCTCACTCTTGTGAGACTTCCTCTACATACTGGCAATACCTGGCCAGGGTACTACTGGATCCTAGACTAGTGTCCCCCACGTTACACTATATGTTATGTGTGCACATGTATTTTATATGTTAATAAAATTGCATTTATCTATAGTCCTAATTCTGTCACTGTTTGATGTCACAAATAAGGGTGTATCCGAAAGCTGTCTACAACATTTGTAACAGGTGATGTTAAAAAAGTCAACAAATAATTAACTAACATTTGTTAATGATGATTAGTCTTCACTTTAGATTAGGGCACACAATAACATCTGCAAATGATTTATAGATCTTTTAAGAATGTTTTACAAATCATTTGTTGAACATGAACAAATAAATGGAGGTACAGTATAGTCGTTTTTTCATATCCATTTTTCAAAGCATCTACAAATGTGTTACTACACATTAAACAACATTATTTAATGATGAACAAATCAAGTACAAACAATGTTGATAATGAGTTATAAATAATGTAGAACTAATTTGTAAATGTTATACAAATATAGTTATAAATTATTTAATAATAATTTACGAATGTATGGTTTGTTCATGATTAGTTCATTATCTACAAATACCTTATAAAGGTCTTATAACTGAGTGTTATTATAAAGTGTTGCCGAAGAATGATATCAGTTTCAACTATGTGCGTCCTGTAGGCCCCAGAGAGAGGTCCAGGTGCATGCTAGCCTAGTTTAGCCTAGCTAGGTGAGACTCAGTTTGGGTCCCATACTGGAGCAAGGGCACAAAAAAGTGTCATAGATGAGAAACGTTCATCATGCTTTCCAGACTCATTGATTGAACTCAAAGTCATGCCTGTGAGTCGCCACTAGGGGCAGAGTGGTTAACCGTGAGCAATGAAAATACTGTATGAATGAATGAATGAATGAATGAATGAATGAATGAATGAATGAATGAATGAATGAATGAATGAATGAATGAGACTGATGTAGAGGTTTGAGTCCAACATTATTGACAACTTGGGTGACACAGAACCACATGGGCTGTGATTGGCCCACTTGCCTTGAGCCACGTATTTCCCTTGCTCCCGTGTGGAAGAGGGATTAGCAAAAAGGTTGCATGATGGAACTACAAATGCTGGTAACCCCCACAACCACTGCAGCTAAATAACCTACGTGAAAGCAGGGCTTTCTCTAGGCATAGGCCATATAGGTGGTTGCCTGCCCTAGGGCACTATGGGGCACCAGCTACCAGGCCAGAAAATACAATTATTGAGGAAAAAATCATCATCTTTCGGAGGCTTTAGTGGTCTCAGTGGTCTTAAGGCTACAGTGAAGAGACATCGCGTGAAACTAGAGACCCTGAGGACTCGTGCGGTACCAGCCAAACCGCACTACCTTACTAGGAAAGGGGGGAGATTTTGCTTCAAAGTTTAAGCCTAGAAAACCATCTGAAAGAGTTAGAGGGGAAAGAAAAGATAACAACCTGCTGACATGATCATCTTCCGGAGGCTCTTTCTGTCTCTACGTTTAGTGCCGCAGTGAAGATGTATATCATCTGAAACTGGAGACCCTGAGGCATCTCGGGATCCCAGCCAGTCTGCTCCAAACCCTAAGCCTATAAACCTGTGACTGTAACACAGGCGATGCAATCAACATACTAGATATACTAGATATCAACTCTTACATGCTACCATACCAGAATATGTATGATAATTTGCTCCATTTGATTGAAAACTCAGTATAGCCAACTTGACCTCTCACCACAAGATATTAGGGATGCACGATATTGATTTTTTGACACCGATACCGATATCGATAACTTTATGCTCCTCAGGCCGATAACCGATATCGATAACCGATATTTATGTAAGGGATAATGTATGGCTACGAGGTCATTGTCGCAAAATAATTGACCGACACGGAGTTTAAAATACCGAGGCGCCGCGCCGAGGTGTTTTAAACGTAGTGAAGGTCAATTATTTTGCGACAATGACCGAGTAGGCTATACATTATCCCGCTTATTACATGGCTAACTTACTAACAATATACCTAATTCATTTGACAAATCGCAGTTGTTCTGTGGCTCTGTCAGCCCAAATAAATTGATTATTATTATCGCGGGCAGCCTCTGGCTCCGCTGTCAGTGCAGCGCTATACATTATCCCGCTTATTACATGGCTAACTTACTAACAATATACCTAATTCATTTGACAAATCGCAGTTGTTCTGTGGCTCTGTCAGCCCAAATAAAGTGATTATTATTATCGCGGGCAGCCTCTGTGTTCTGCTCCGCTCGTCGCTCCGCCCCCTCTCATCGCCGGCACGGCAGTGTCTAATTGCACTGAAACAGTGTGTCAGTGGGCTTGATTGCGAACAGCTGCGCTCTGCAGTCATTATTGAAAAATCTGCGGTCATTATTGAAAAATAATGACCGCAGTCGGGGGGCTGTTGACCAATCACAAGCAAGCATTTCGGCGAATGTGAAAACGCCATGTAATAATGTATTATAATCTTTTTTCTTAATGTATATATATTTTTTTTTTCAACATGAAACAAAACATATCACAATACAATAATAATACATAAAAAGACTTCCCAGGACAATAACTTAACACCAACTTAAATGTGACCTAACTTAACCAGACAACAGAAACAAAAGCCAAGACAACAGTATTGACTGATAAAGTGACCATATTTACTTTTCCAAATGAAAATTCACAATCCGTCAACAACTTATAATACATCCAACCTAAGACGCTCAAAGCTTTTTGTTCTTCTTTTTTCAAAGCGGAGCCTTGAAAAAAGGCTTTGAGTGGACACATCACCACCACAACAAGTCACCTGCAACAAGCTAGAAGCTAGAAGCTAGAAGCTAGAAGCTGCTGTGAATCCAAAGCCAGCTATTGACGAGTCGTTTGCTAAATTAAAGAAGTTTGACAGAAATGACCCAAGGGTTCAAGCCGCTAGCTTTTAAGCAGTCCTTGGTGGTGCAAATTAACCTGGCTACTATGGAGCAATAAGTGACTGCGTTCAACCGAGGGTTGCATCACAGCCATGGAAGGGGCTAGCTTTGCTTAGCTCCTCGCGTCGTCGTAGGCTTCTAAGTTAACACAATAACACACCATCGTAGCGGTGGTGATGCCGCAGGTGACCCGTCAGGCTGGATGTATTACAAGTTGTTGCCCTTTTCCCTCCTTGTGGAACTTCTCCATTGCATTTATTACAAATAGCAAGCAATCTTTTTCCTCTGAAATTCCGAGTACCGACGCGGCCATCTTTGTTTTTAACGTCTGCGCTGATTCAGAAACTTACGTGCCTACGTCACAGCCAAGAAAGGGAGCGCTCGATTTGTGTAAAACGCCCTGTTCTTAAACCACACGCTGTCAGTCGTACCACAGTACTGGCAAACAAACGCACTTCATTCCAATTCACCCACACAGCATTTTCTTTTACCAAAAAATCTATTATATTATCGGAGCTATTAATAACGTTATCGGGTTTATCGGGATGACGTCATAATTGCTGATATCGGCCCGATAATTATCGGCCCGATAATTATCGGCCCGATAATTATCGTGCATCCCTACAAGATATCTGAATAAAATTGGGCTAACTGGAATGACAAAAGTCTCACCTTTGTGCTAATCAGATTTGTGCTAATTGCATAGAACTTTTTTAGTTTCTGAACCGTTTAATAAAATAAATGCTATTATATTGTCGATTCGGTGGGGGTGGGCACCAGTCTGAAATCTCACCTAGTGCACCAAATGTGACAGAGCCGGCCCTGCAGCATGAACACTTAAGGCAACCAACTTGCACTTCCGCGTTTCTCTGATTGGCCGAGCGCCTTCCGCGTTTCTCTGATTGGCCGAGCGCTAAGCTCCAGGAGAGAGGAGAGAGGCTGAAAACCCGCCATTCTTGCCCGACTGATGGGAGCCGAATCCCGGATCCGATTTGTCTGATGAATACCCGCAAAACATGGAGGTCCCGAACGCATGGAAGTATTGATTGCGCCGCAACGAATCATTAAAAAAAGATACCGTTAACTGGAATATGTTGTGCCTTTACACATATGTTGTTGTTATGTAATTGGTTTGTCATGACAAACAAATAAAAAAATCGCGATTTACCCGGTGGCTACAACAACACACAGTGATAGCCATGCATGTAGTCACTGTGTGTTGTTGTAGCCAGTCGGGCAAGAACTGCAAGTTTTCAGCTTCTCTCCTCTCTCCTGGAGCTTAAGGGGGAGCTTAGTATTCCTGCCTCTGAGGAGCGCGTCGCGGCTCATGCGCATGCGTGCGCTCGGCCAATCAGAGAAACGCGGAAGTGCAAGTTGGTTGCCTTAAGTGTTCACGCGGCCCTGCATGGAAGTCTAATTCAGCCTTTAGAGTCACCTGTATGGTTGACAACACCCCCCCACTCACTATTGTCTCCACTAGCCAGAGTTTAGCCGTGCTGTGGCCTGTCTGGCACACACTGAGCATCTCTATTGTCTTTAGAACCTGGCCAAACCTGGCTAGGCCGCGGTTGAGACAGCCACCTTTCACAACCTGGCCAGCTGGGACTGTTGTATCATCATGGTTTAGCTTGTGTACCACAATTGGTGGTGTGAGTTTTGAAAGGTTGCCTAGCAACCAGAGCGTTTAAAAGAAACGCAATGGAGACACAAACCCAATCATACAGCCAGGCTGGAACATAGCTAATGGAGACTAGACATTATGACTGGTCTCAGATCAGCCCTCCATGCTAGATAAATACAGGCCCTGATCCCAGTGCTGGTCTCATAAACAAAAATTCTTCTCACTACTGTATGTAATAAGATCATTATTGTCTTCTTGTCATCTGACTGGTTCTAGCTTACAGCAGGCCATGCCGGCTGATTACCAAACATTTTCATGTTCTCTCATGGGAGAAACAAAAAGCAACAATTACGCTCACTCAAACCTCTGTCTCTTCTCCACCCCATACAAATCATCCACACATAACAAATCATAAATATCTCAGTTGAGAGTTTTGACAGCTCAAGCTTGATTCATTTTCACGCGTATAGACATTTGGATTGGAACGCTGTCAAAAACAACTATACCCGGATCCCCGAGGACCCCTCCCCCCTGAGAGGCGTCTGCTGTCAGGCCTGCTAAGATGATTTTCCGGAGTCAGGGTGTCCACATCTGTGCCTGATTAGCACAACAATAACACCCAGCACCTCCCGACTTAATGAGAAGGCATCCCTGGCCCGAGCTCAAGGACCCCACCAACAAAGACACTCTCCAAACCACCACCACCAGTACCCTGTATTTAGGCTCTACACATCACATTCTAGTCATACATTTATACTTTTTTTCTTTTTCTTCATTATTGTTAAAGCTGCACTATGTAACTTTGGTAACACACAAGGAGGATAATAGAAAACAGAAAGAAACCTTGTCTTTTCTGTTTGTATTAAAGATTTGTGGAAAAGATTTTGTGCCATAAGGGCAAGTCCACTTGCTCCTCTTCTACCCAATTTCTCCTTTATTGTTTAGTCTACAATGGAGAGTGACACGAAGGTTAGGAGAAAGAGGCAGGGCATATGATGACATGCAACAAAGGTCATAAGCCAGATTCAAACCCATGACGTCACATCACAAGTATGCGGCATGCCACATTGGGCTACCGGGACACCTCATTGTATCATTTAATGTTTACTTAAGTATGTACTGTGTACAGTATCAATGGTAAATGTGGTTTATCTTTTTTTATTGGAAGAATTTACGCAAATGTATACATTCCAGTTATACTTTCAAATTATACAAAAATACATATAATACACATAAATACAACATTTAAATAAATAAACATAAATACAGACGTGACGGAAAAGAATACGCAAAAAGAAATTAAGTAAAATTAAAAGAAATAATAAGAAAAAAAAATAAAACAGTAATAATAATATATAATATAAGTAATACTCTCCATTCTGGTAGCATGTTTTCCAGATAGTTATAAAAAAAAATAGAAAGTTAATTTAACTCCCTCAGCGGTAGTAAGACCACCACAATGCCATCTCCCCAGCCATACGTGGTCTAGCAGTGTCATAAAGGTAGGTGGGGGAAGGAGGGGGGTCATGGGGTCTGAGCATACCTGTCAACCCTCCCGTTTTTCCCGGGATTCTCCCGTATTTCACCGTTCTTTCCCGCCGTCCTCCCGTTTAAATATTTCCCCGTAAATCTCCCGTTTTTCCTTTCATACAAAAAGGCTGCAATTCCCCTCCGTGACGACAGGTGGCAGCCGTGTAGTTTAGAACGTTAGCACAGGAAGTCAGACCAGAAGAAGGTTGCGACCCGAAGAAGAAGAAGTAGGCCGACCGGATAAAGAAGGATTCTAGGCTAGAATCAAGTCACCAAAGCTGAGGTTAAAATGTCTATGCTTTGTGCAAAAGCCAATGTGGCCTTCAGTTTTTGTGACGATTTCAACTGGAGCGTAGCAGACATGTTCCCTGACTCTGCCATTGCTCAGAGGTACTCGGCGAGGAAAGCGAAAGGTAAGATGGCTTTGTTATGGCTAGCCACAGACTAGCTAGCAGCTAACGTTACTAATGAATAGACAATATACTAGCCTAGGTTTACCCTCCTTTCTGTTAAATGGCTGCTGTGAAAATGAACTATAGATAGACAGTTTTACAAATATAAAGGACAATCAAATCTAATCACTGGACTCTTTTTCTCAACAGGTGCCATAGCTGTGGAGTTTGATGACGAAGTTACAAGCATATGTAAAGCTCAGCCTTTTTCATTGTTGTGCGACGAATCAAACAACAGAAAAAACGACAAAGAATTCGTCATTCTGTGTTTCTCCAAAGCATCCAGAGAGTGATAAGACAGTCCAATTAGATTAAAATGTATTGTCATTATACAGCACAAGCAACGAAAAGACGTTTGGCATCCAACCAGAGTGCAAATGTAACAGTAAAGTGCAACAGTAATATACAATGTACTGGGTATAAAATATATAAATGAGTACTACTGAGTAATAGTGCTAATCAGATGTATACAGATCACTTTAAACAAAATGTCACTTTAAATATCCCATTTTTTCAAATCCCAATGTTGACAGCTATGGGTCTGAGGTTTGGAAGGAGAAGGGACTAATGAAGTAGGAAGGGCTGCCATGTTTTGTGGAAAGTATCTGTGTGGCCTTGTGTTGTGAATCTGATTTTCTCTATATGTATGAGAGACATAACATCCCTCATCCAGTGCAAATGTGAAGGGGGAGTGACTGCCTTCCAGTTGAATAGGATGAGGCGTCTGGCAATAAGTGAGGCAAAGGCCATAGCATTGGGCCAAATAGGCCAAATAATGCAATGAGAGGGCATGGGTCAACATTCACAGCAAAGATATCTGAGTAAGCTTTAAAAGTCCAGAAAGGGGCCAGTGCTGGACAATGCCAAAACATATGGATAAGTGAGCCAGGGGCTTGGTGGCACCGGTTGCATGTGGGATCCATGTCAGGATTTATCTTTGCAAGTCTTTGACCAATAGACGGTGGAGGAGCTTGAACTGTATCAGTAAATGGCGGGCACATATTGAGGACAAACTGGTCAGACTACTGCTTGACCTTACTCCTAGAACCCACCTCACCCCTGCCCACTTTGACAACCTAGGATGGCTTAGAGTAGATGACAGAGTACAGCAACTTGCAATGGGCCTGGTCTACAAGATACACTACACGACCAAGGTACCCATGTACATGGCAAAATACTTCCCAAAGGTCAGTGAATACCACGATCACAACACCAGAGGGAGCTCCACAAATCATGTTAAACCCAGATTCGGCTCAAATAAGGGACTAAACACGTTTCGCAATTATGCCACATCAATGTGGAACGCCCTACCCAAAGCTGTAAAGGAATGTGGATCACTACCCACTTTCAAAACCTCTCTCAAGAGACACCTACGGGAGACTGCAATTCAACACTGGCCCCTGTAAATATCCTAACCCAACCCCCTCCAATGTACAGTCATTTACCTAGTATGGTTTTGTCAATAGTCCAATGTACAATTTTGTTTGTTTGTACAGAGTCTCCCCCCCCTCAATGTACAGTTTTGCTTGCTTATACAGTGTGCCCCCCCCCCCCCCCCCCCCCAACCACCTCCAATGTAAATTACCCAGTATGGTTGTCAATATCCCAGTATACCCAACCCCCCCCACCCAACCTCCTCCAATGTACAGTTTCTACGTCAAATGTATATACTCCCTTTTCTTGACTCCTTCTGTATCACAAACAGTACTGTATTTGCAAACCTGGTATGTCATAAATGTATAGATGTAGCAGTACTGACTATCTGTATGTCATGTATGTCATATATGTCCTGATGAATTGAAAATGGGGGACCCTGGTGGAAACAAGACGAAAGTCTTTCTCTGGTCTGCATCCCCTTAACAATTGTGTGTATTGAGCTGTACTGTATTGTACCCATTCTGCAATCTGTTAATAAAGTTTTCAATCAATCAATCAATAGGGGTGTGTAACGGTACGTGTATTCGTCCCGCAAATTTATGGTACGCCCATACGCCTCAGCGCAAACACACCAGTCGCACATGCGAGAACAGCGCGCGGCACACCGTCACAGTCGAGCAAGAGAGAGGATGAGAGAGAGAGACAGAGAGAGGGAGAGAGAGAGACAGAGAGGGAGAGAGGGACACGGAGCACCCCACACACACGGCGCGCGTGGGGAAACACACACACGCAGTCGGGAGCGCGCAATACGCTCCGCATCCCTCCATCTCCGACTTCAGTTCAGAGCGGCGAAAGTGCACGAGAAAGGCACATTTTTGGACCAGCTGCAGGGTCGTTTTCTTGTTCGCTCAATAACGTTAACCAAATGAAACCAATGGAAAGAAACACACATGCGTCGCCGACACACACATCAACATTCTCCCCCGCCGAACTCACAGGCACAGCTCATCAAATAAAAAGAAGAAACATACTTTTCCGGACAGATCATCTGAGCTCCACTGTGTTTAAATCCAAATAATCCGCTGCCATTGTTGTAACTTGTAAGTAACATGTCATCTGTTCTCTAGTCTTCAGTCTTGTCGTGAAGTTAATTCTCTCTGGAAGTGAAACTGAAACTTAAGGATGCCCATTGGATAAGTTGTTAAAGAGGCAGTAGGCAAGTGGATGCCTGAACACAGAATGACACCAGTATCACTGACAACCACGGCAAGCCTATAGAAAATTATTCTATTTAATAATAATAATAATTATTATCATAAATATAATATAAAAAAAGAATTAAAAAAAAAATTATATAATTATTATACATATTTTTTTTCTGTTGTACCGAACTCATACCGAACCGTGACCCCAATACCGAGGTACGTACCGAACTGTGGCTTCTGTGTACCGTTACACCCCTGTATTCGGGCAAGAGCCTTTTCCCATTCTTTGTCTGTAAATTGATGATTTAGATCGGACTCCCAGTTCTGTCTTATAGCCAATACCGAAGAAGGTAGGGATAAGGATATGATATTATACCTCCAAGATGTGGTCAATCACAGTTTTTGGAGGCATATGGGGGAACTGAGCAAATTTATTCTTAACGAAATCATGTATCTGCAAATATCTGAAAAAAAAAATTTGGTACGGGCCAATTGTGTGAAGGACATAAATGAACTGTCTTGGTACAAATCATAAATGCTCAGAATGCCATTCTTAGACTAGTTGCTGAAGGCTTCATCCACCATAGAGGGAGGAAAAAGGATGTTTTTGTGGACAGGTGAGGACGGTGACATGGCGTGGAGACCAACGTGTTTTCTGAACTGGGTCCAGATCCGGAGGGAGTGTTGTACTAAGGGGTTGTTGGTGTACTGGGAGGTTGTGACTGGGAGTGGAGAGCAAAGTAAGGACTGCAAGGATGTTCTAGCACAGGATGCCCTTTCCATGTCCACCCATGCCGGCACCCACTGACAGAGTCCGTAATGGGAATGACTCCAATAAAGAATGCTGTGAATATTTGCAGCCCAATAGTAGGCCAGGAAATTGGGTAGTGCAAAGCCTCCCTGTGATTTAGGCTTCTGGAAAGCCCTTTTATTTATTCGGACTGGGCGTTTATTCCAGATCAAATCTGATATTACCCTGTCGAGGGCTTTGAAAAATTACTTTGGAATAAAGGTTGGAATACTTTGAAATAAATACAGAAATGTCGGTAATTTTCACGGTATTCACTCTGCCAACAAGTGATAAGGGAAGTGACGACCATCTGGTAAAATCCTGCTTAGTGCGCTCCAGTAGAGGGGTGAAGTTGGACGCTATGAGATAAGAATGTTTACGTGTTATCATTATGCCAAAGTAACGGAAGCAACTTGGGGAAAGCTTGAAGGGGAACATAAAGGGCGGGAGATTTCTAGCCAATGAGTTTATGGGGAAAAGTTCACTCTTGTTTAAATTTAATTTATAACCAGAAAAGACACCAAACTTGTGTAGTATGTGAAGGACACGTGGAAGTGAGGCAGCTGGATCCGCGATATACAGCAGTACATCGTCCACATATAGCGAGATTCTTTGTTCCTGTCCATCTCTAATGATGCCTTGGACATGGCGGTATCAATGGTAAATGGACTGCAATTATATTTCACTATTATCCAAAGCACTTTATAAAGTTATGCCATATTCACTCACACACACACAAACACACACACACACACACACACACAGACAGTGTAGCAGGGAGCAGTTAGGGGTTGAGTAGTCTCGCATTAGCCAGCCGATTAGATAGATGTCACTCCTAAGACAAAAAGAAACACAAATTGATCCACGGACCACCTTATTTGCGTCAACCCGTGGGGCTGTGCTGATTACACAGCCCAGCCAATCCAATCGAAGGCTTCCCTGGACTGGTTCTCAGGCAAAACCTGGACATGCTGACTTGTGATCCAGACCTTCCGTCGCCAGGCTTGATGACATAAGACTGACCACATGAGGGTTCAGTGTCCTGCTCAAGGAAACCCTGACACGCTGCCGGGAGGAGCCCAGGATCAGACTAGGAACCTCCAGACGGCATATCTGTAATTGACTGGTTCACAATGCTTTTCTTTGTTTTGTTTTATTTCATGTCTATAAATACAAATGACGTCGCTTTGTGCGGTGAACATTGTAATTGTACTAACTGCACACACCTCACCCCTGAATGAAGCCCTTTCACTCACTTGTGATATTCTGTTCTCTAAACCAAAAGATTACTTAAAAACTTTCCCATCTGTGTTGGGTGTGTGTGGCCACTCATTTGGGACGCCTACCTGTGTCTGAGGAGGTTCTGTGTATGGCCGTGTGTGTATATAGGTCAGTGGTGTGTGTGTGTGTGCGTGCGTGCGTGTGTGTGTGTGTTGTGTTCTAGGGGTTTGTGTGTTAGTCAGTGGTTGGTCTTGGTTGAACTGGTATGGAAAATACAGGCCAACCTGTGTCTGCTGTCAACTACTGCATGCAGGCTTTTCATTTGAAAGTTTAGAATTACAAACCTGGGAGAATTCTCACTTGTCATTTGAGAGAAGAACACACAGGTTTCAGATGTAATCATAGGAAAATAGTAAAACTATAGCATTCCTGTCTTTTGTTTGTTTTCGCACGCACAAAGTAGCATTTCTAAATTAAAAAATCACAGGAATACTATACGGATTCACCATATATTTCTATAATATTCCACTACAGAAATATACTATACTACACCTATAGACGGTTTCAACTTGACAACATAGATATTCTAAATGGACCCAAGTGTATTTCCTGTTGCAGTGTTTGCTAATATCAAAGCTAGCAGGAAATAAACTTGGGTTTAAGCTGTTGCCCATAGTAACACAATTCTGCTGAAACCGTAGTGGATAAAAGAGAAACAAAAACAAAACACAGGAATACTGTAAGCTCATTACAGTATTTATGTGGTAAATCTCTAGAGCGTGCATGGAAAAACCCCACTGGAATACTATAGGTTTTACTATTAGTTTTCTGTATGGGTAGGTATGGACTATAGGAGAATAACCACACAGGAGTTAAGTCAGTTTTCCATATGACTTTTTCTTTCTCAGTTGGATCCTAACAAGACATCCTTTGTAACAATGGCCACTAAGAGGTCTTGGGAAGCTGACGTCGCATTTCCGGGGGCAGGCCGCCACTCGTAGAGGATCACTAACGTTGATTGTGTGTGTTGACAGGTGGATGTTTGTGTTAAAAGATTGGAGATCTTGTTGGGCGAAAAGCCGCCACAGAAGATCTCACGGCCATCATGCACCGGTTAAAGTAAAACCACACAGAGAGCCGGTAGGTGGCTTTATTCACAAAGACATGGGAATGGTGATGAACAAAACAACTATCGCGATAACCTACACAACCATACCGGCCGCAACCCCTTTCTACCGTCAAACAACTGAAACAGAGACGCAAATAAGCAAACAGAACAAGGTACTCCACACATGAAAGTATGCATATGGCAACCAAAAAATGGGTAAACATACTATACACATTATGCATAAAACTATATGAAAGCGGAAGGCGAGGGGAAAATAAATCCTGATTCAGGACTACACAAAGCACAAATAGAGTAGAGCCTAAATTAACTGGCTGACAAAATACTTGAAACTCAATTCTATTAAACTGTCAATCCAGCACCAATACAACAACATACTCGATCTCCAATAATACTTTGAATAATTTTCATACATAAATGTCAAGCGATACAAAAAAGAAAAGTCACATCGCATAGCAATTCACACTGTCGAATATCGTCATATACCATCAAAACCAAGAAGAACGGGCCGCTCTACTAGCACACCATGTAACGCGCTGCGTCGCGAAACGGCCGACCGGGGTTCGACTCCCGGACCCGGCGTCCTTTGCCCAATGTCTTCCCCTGCTCTGTCTCCCATTTCCTCCTCTCCCTCTCTCTCTACCGGACTGCCCGGTAGTACAAACCAATAAAAATCTACAAAAACATATTTAAAAATAATAATAATAAAAACGAGAAGAACAAACACAGTGATATGACCCCCACCGCTCCACAGAACACAAGTGGACCAATGGAAAGCAGCCCGATCTCACTTAAAATATGTAAATAAAGTGCTAATCCACCACAGGGAAGTGAGTGAGTGAGAGAGTGAGTGATTGCTTGAGTGACAGTGTAACTTACTGATATTGTTGGTCTATGAGGTGCTTTGCATAAAAAAGAAAGAAAAAAAAGAAAACACGAGACAGAAAAGACAAAACAAACAAACAAACAAAAAACGAATAATCTGTATTTATTATCAATCCAAATGTGTCCTCCCTTCCAGCTCTCTCTCCCCCATCCCACTAACTAAGCACAAGCCCCATGCAGCCAATGGAGCCCGCCAGCTAGCTAGCCGCCTGCCATAAAACCAGCGACAATATAGCAGCTCCTAATTGTTGAGTTTAACGCCTGGCGATTACAGGAGCTCATAAACCTCCCCTATTTACCCCACCTCCTATACCCCCCCCCCCCCCTATCCAAGCCCACACAGGGCGCCAGCGCCAATCAGCAGACTCCTGCCATAACGCAGTTTTTTTCTTTCTTTCATTTTACTGCTCTGAGAGGGAGGAGAAGTCTACGCTCATTTAGCTAACGCAGACCAATAAACACTGAGAGATCCAGATTAATTAACCATTTACACCAGGGGTGGTGGATCGTTCTGTTGCAGGGTGAACTCCAAGGCATGCTTGGAATGACCGGGAATAAACAGGGTTTGTTGTTGGTATCAGGGGCTCTGTTGAGGAGGAGAAGTATGCATGTTGTGAGTAAAGCTTCCTTTGTGCCTTTGTAACATTCCAACCAAGGAACAACCTTTTATCCAAAAATAGGGTATTTGTAAGGTTGAAGGCATGAGGGGTTGTGGATGAGAGGGTTGGGTCTGAAGTACAATCCTAGCTAGCATAAAAAAAATAAAAAAAGATAAGATTCAAAACCCGCCACTATAATGCGACAGAGGTAAAGAAAATAAATAAAAAATAAAGCCATTTCCACAGAGCTTAGTAGTAGGTCACAAAATGCAGTTTTGCATCGTAAAATCATTCTAGTCACTTTTAATTCAGCCTCTCCTCATCTGAATGCTGTTTTGCTAATGTACACAATGGAATGGGTGTTTTGTATGCTATAGGGGTATGGCTAGGAGGTGGCCTAAAACAGGAGAGAAAGAACTGGGGACGAGAAAGGATGGAGGGGATGGAGTGTCAACTGACTCAAACTCAGTTTTCCTTTATATCTGTTTAAGTTTAATTTTTTTTTTTTACCCAGGGACAATAATCATTCATCAATATTTTCAAGTTTCCACATCAGTGTAAATGTACCAGAGTTGAGCAAATTTTCTTCCATAGTCCCTGTCTAACATAGATGTCTTCTGGTGTGGGAGGAAACCTGTGCAAACTCTACACAGAAAGGTTTGCAAACTCCTCCCATCAGGGTTCAAACCCACGGCCTTCTTACTGAGGGAGCAGTGCTAACCACTGTGCCACTGTGCTGCCTCTATCTGAGAGGTGGAATTGACCACCTTTTTAAAGAGAATGTAAAACTTTATGATTGAAAATCATAGTATAGATTATAGTGCATACTATCAGTGCACACTATACTGAAGATTACATGAAAATATAATAATATTAAGTAGGGTTTTAAGGACATGAAATAAAATGCTACTATTCTGAAAATACACACATACACACGCACGTGCACTCACACGCACACACACATACTCTACACATGCACATGCACACGCACGCGCACACACACACACACACACACACACACACACACACACACACACACACACACCACACACACACACACACCGGAGAATCTACCTAAATCCTAAATTACAGGTGTCACCTTCTGAATGGATGGCAGCCATGCGGGCAGTAATGTCCTGGGATTAGATGTAGCATGAGGTCATGAAATGGTTCATTAAGACTCAAATTGACTTATTTTATTCTGTGGGATTTCACGAATCTACACAGTAGCTCTCTTACCTGATCTGACCTGATCTGACCTGATCTGACCTGATCTGACCTGACCTGACCTGACCTGACCTTGCCTCAGGTAAAAATAAGGTTAGGTTAGGATGTTTTCCAACTTATTCAAACTTTCAAACTTTCAACCCACATTTTTTAAAACAACAATGCAAAACTTGATTTGGCAGACTAATCTAATGAAAGTCAAACAGTATGGAGTGTTCTGTTTGCCTTATTACCTCAGTTGAAACTCCTTGTTGTTATGTTGCCAAACCCCAGTCCTTCATGCTCAGGCTGTTCTCCTTTACTTAATTTAAGTGTATACTGTACGCAATTCTCAGTAACTCAAATGTTACCACAACTAACGTGCGCTCACTGATTGATTGCAGTAACACTGTAGCACACTCAGGGACCCTGTTTAAATAGCACAGATTGACACAGTTACATACTATATTATACTACTGAGTTAGGCTGTAAATAAGACACATACATACATTGCTAGATAAGACAGCACAATAGCTTGGGGTCATAGGAAAATACTTGCCTTATTTGACCTTTACCTGCTTGACCTTGAGCAACCTGACCTTCCCTTATCTGTGCTACCTGGCTCCGATGACACTCACCTGTCACTCAGGGGCCTGTGTCACAGACAGCCCCGGGACCTTGGAATATATCTATCTTTCAGAGTAGCTTTCAGATATTGAGCTTTACAGTTTTTACCCCCCATAGAGAAGTGTATTTACATGAGTGAGTGAGTGAGTGAGTGAGTGAGTGAGTGAGTGAGTGAGTGAGTGAGTGAGTGAGTGAGTGAGTGAGTGAGTGAGTGAGTGAGTGAGTGTGTGTGTGTGTGTGTGTGTGTGTGTGTGTGTGTGTGTGTGTGTGTGTGTGTGTGTGTGTGTGTGTGTGTGTGTGTGTGTGTGTGTGTGTGTGTGTGTGTGTGTGTGTGTTAGTCAATGCGTGTTGTGTTCTATGGGGTTGTGTGTATGTGTGTGTGTTAGTCAGTGTGTGTGTTCTACGGGGTTGTAGTAACGAGTGGCAGGTGGTCAGGGCCATCCAGGTGACCTCTCTTGGGAAACCCAGAGGTCACAGGGTCAAAGGTCACAGTGAGAGTAGCCACGGGGCACAGCCCTGTGTGTGTCCGTGTGTGTGTCCGTGTGTGTGTGTGATTGAATGTGTGTAAATGTGTGTGTGATAGTGTACATATGCGTGTGTGTGTGTGTGTGTGTGTGTGTTAGTCAGTGTGTGTGTGTGTGTGTGTGTGTGTGTGTGTGTGTGTGTGTGTGTGTGGTCTGTATCATTGCAGAAAGTAATCACCCTGAAGTCATTCTTGTAATCTCTCGATGTCTCTCCTTCATTCTGTCTTTCTCTCCTTATCCTCCATCACTCTTTTCTCTCTCCCTCTCCATCATTTGTTCGTTCTCTCCTCCTTTCATCCCTCATTCCAGTTCTTCCATACAGGATCAACATCAAAGGAGGGGGTGTCGTCGGTGCTGGAGGCCGAGATCCGGTGTGTGTGTGTGTGTGTGTGTGTGTGTGTGTGTGTGTGTGTGTGTGTGTGTGTGTGTGTGTGTGTGTGTGTGTGTGTGTGTGTGTGTGTGTGTGTGTGTGTGTGTGTGTGTGTGTGTGTGTGTGTGTGTGTGTGTGTGTGTGTGTGTGTGTGTGTAGGTGTGTGTGTGTGTGTGTGTGTGTGTGCATGTGTGTGTGTGTGTGTGTGTGTGTGTGTGTGTGTGTGTGTGTGTGTGTGTGTGTGTGTGTGTGTGTGTGTGTGTGTGTGTGTGTGTGTGTGTGTGTGTGTGTGTTTTAACATTGAGAGAGTCTTGGCTTGTGGCTCGATAAGAAATGTTTGTTTAAGTTCCATGTGGATATTCTTGCTTCCAAGCTGCGACAGAAATTTGGCTTCCTGTACAGAAATAGATCCAGCTTTCCCGTGATTAGTATAAAGAGGATGGTTGAAGCTGTTTTCTTATCAGTTTTGGACTATGTGATTTATAACTCTTAAACCACTGGACTCTGTCTATCATTCTGCCCTCAGATTTATGATATGATATCCACCACTATGTCCTTTATGAAAAGGTTGGATGGCCTTCTCGGGGTTGAAAGGCATAACTATCATTGATATTTGTTTATTTTTAAAGCCCTTATTGGTAAACTTCCCCCTCCAACATCACAACACTGTTGGAATGGAATCTTGGAACCTATTCTACACGTTCAAATGACTGGTTGGTTCTTAGGGTTCCCCCAGTTTGCTCTGAACTGGGAAAAACAGCTTTTTCCTTTGATGCTTCCAACACCTGGAATGCCCTCCAACTGACTCTGAAGCTGGAGGTTCTTCCTCCTCTTGCTCGATTTAAAAGTATGATCTGTGTGTGTGTGTGTGTGTGTGTGTGTGTATGTAAGTGTGTGTGCATGCGTGTGTGTCTGTGTATGTAAGTGTGTGTGCATGCGTGTGTGTGTGTAAGTGTGTGTGCATGCGTGTGTGTGTGTGCATGTGTGTGTGTGTGTGCATGCGTGTGTGTGTGTGCGTGTGTGTGTGTGTGTGTGTGTGTGCGTGCGTGCGTGTGTGTGTGTGTGTGTGTGCGTGCGTGCGTGTGTGTGTGTGTGTGTGTGTGCGTGCGTGTGTGTGCGTGCGTGCGTGTGTGTGTGTGTGTGTGCGTGCGTGTGTGTGTGTGTGTGTGTGTGTCCAATATGGGCCATGGCTCCTAACGCTGAGCTAAGAAAGAAGGCCTATATGCTTTCTGCTCGAACTGCTTGGCGTAAAGTCTATGGAATCAGAGTCGATTGATGTTTTAATTTTTTAATAATGTGATTGTATTTTCCTTCATGTTGTGTCTGTAACTATATGTACTGTTGTCTTGATGTTAGTTTAATGTTGTGTCTAGAACTATATGTACTGTTGTCTTGATGTTAGTTTAATGTTGTGTCTAGAACTATATGTACTGTTGTTGTCCTGATGTGAGTTTAATGTTGTGTCTAGAACTATATGTATTGTTGTCCTGATGTGAGTTTCATGTTGTGTCTAGAACTATATGTATAGTTGTCCTGATGTGAGTTTAATGTTGTGTCTAGAACTATATGTATAGTTGTCCTGATGTGAGTTTAATGTTGTGTCTAGAACTATATGTATAGTTGTCCTGATGTGAGTTTAATGTTGTGTCTAGAACTATATGTATAGTTGTCCTGATGTGAGTTTCATGTTGTGTCTGTAACTATATGTATAGTTGTCCTGATGTGAGTTTAATGTTGTGTCTGTAACTATATGTATAGTTGTCCTGATGTGAGTTTCATGTTGTGTCTAGAACTATATGTATAGTTGTCCTGATGTGAGTTTAATGTTGTGTCTAGAACTATATGTATAGTTGTCCTGATGTGAGTTTAATGTTGTGTCTAGAACTATATGTATAGTTGTCCTGATGTGAGTTTAATGTTGTGTCTAGAACTATATGTATAGTTGTCCTGATGTGAGTTTAATGTTGTGTCTAGAACTATATGTATAGTTGTCCTGATGTGAGTTTAATGTTGTGTCTAGAACTATATGTACTGTTGTCCTGATGTGAGTTTCATGTTGTGTCTAGATTGAACTATATAGTCTATTTGCCACCCCATAGAGCCCCATTGTGAACCCGGAAATTTCGGAACCACCAAAGTTTTATGATGGATATGGATAGTACGGATCCCCACCACTCAGAAACTGCCGGATGCTAAGTTGTAAATGTTGGGCAATTTTCTTTGTGCATAATTAGCATACATTTCCATAATCGCCAATGGCCAAATCTCAGAAACTACTTGATCAATTTCAACAATGTTGGAGTTGTTTTGGGGGTTATTCTGGATGCTGAATCCAGTTATGATACTTAAGAGAAGAAAAAAGCTTCAAAATTGCAATATTTACTGGAATTTACCAAATTTTGGTGCCATTTTTATTAATTTTCTGTTTATAAATGTTTCAGAAGATGCAGAATTTATAGATAATTTTCATGGAATCTTCAATTGTAAACAGAATGATAATAATAATAACTTTAATTTGTAGAGCGCCTAATAGACCACTACACTTCCGCGTTACATTGAAATCGGGGAGGAGATTGCGGGGGGAGCAAATGAATGAATGTGGATGAGAGCCGTGATGTAAGTGGTTGCATTCCTAATCGATCAGAACTAAATCGGCCGAGAAAAAGCCCATTTTTAAGCACCTATTCCCCATGCACATGCGCAGATTGCCCACGGATTGTGACGCCATGCACACCCGCCCTGGACTGTTCCATCAGTGGGGCGAGCTTCGGTGGCCAGTGTCCTTTCAGCCGAACAGGATAATGAAACAATGATCCCACTAAATGGCCAGACGCGTCTTATGGCGACATGACCATAGGGGCCTGGCCATAAGAGCACTGGGAGCATCTGCTCTCCCACTATTGAACTTGGGGGAGCAGGGGTATGATCTTGCTCCACCACTTTTTTATCATATGAAAAATATGATATACCCCCCCCCCCCAATATATAAATCTAACCATAACTACGTAATTTCAATCAAATTAATAATACGCAATGACACTTAATAACAAGTTTTTAAGTTTCCAAAGATTGCGAACCCCCCCCCCCTGCCCCATTATGGTTTGATCCAGTGCCTCCCATCTCCAGCGCGTAGACCTTGGCGCACAGCGCTGCAGTCTGGCTGCAGGTAGGCTGAGTGTAAATATCAAAGCCCACAGAGTGTGTCATAATATTGGTGGCAGGCAGGCAGGCTTTTTCAGTAAGTTGTTCAAATAAAAGGATTATGTTAGACATAAGTTACTATTGAGTGGTAGTAGAACTTCTACGGTTCTACCACGCAATACAATAAAAGTGTTTCACGGTCCCGAATTGCGATCTGGTCATACGGTTTCCTCGAATAAATAATAATAACGTTTCCCTCTCTGGTTGGCGTTAGCTTTAGTGCTAGCCGCTAGCTAACGTTATCTAGATATGTGGTGTGAGCTGGATGACGTTGACTTTATTTGCAAACGTTAACGCTATCTATATGGCAGACGAGCAGGGCCGTATTAACGACGGCCGCGGCCCGTGGGCCTATAGTGACGAGGGGCCTCCATCTTTTCTTTTTTTACTTTTTTTTATTTTTATTTTTTAGATCGATGTCATGATTGTGCACTGCAGACTCAGGGAGGAGGCAGAGAAGGAGAGAAAGAGACACAAGATTTACAGGTAATGGAAATATATCTTTTTTCTCTTTCTTATTAAAAACTTGGCCTATTTGAAAGGAGATTGATTTAATAAAAATTAATGAGCGAAAAATCAATATACAGTGTATATACAGTATATATATATATATTAATATATTATTATTATAGTAATTGGCTATCATACTGCAATATAAACTGAGTTTTATAGTGAAAAGAGCAGCTTTATTGGTCAAGATTGAAGGCTCTATATTACAGGAAATTGCACGTACAGGTTCATTAAATTTAAAAAAAAATCTGCCATGGAGGGGGTCGTGACGGACCCCCTCCAAACCACCCCTTGCCTGTCAAAATTAAAAATGTAAAAAAAATTAAAAATATACAAAACAAATAAATAAATAAAAAAGACTTGCACCCCCACTTTCAACTAAAACTAGGCGGCCATGACGACATCTACAATTACCTCATTGAGTCTCCAGGTAGACTAATGTTTATATTTAAGTGCAGTGGTCTGTAGCCACTCACACTACCACTGAAGCTCCCCCCTCTGATGGAACAGTCCAGGGCGGGTGTGCGTGGCGTCACAATCCGTGGGCAATCTGCGCATGTGCATGGGGAATAGGTGCTTAAAAATGGGCTTTTTCTCTGCCGATTTAGTTCTGATCGATTAGGAATGGGTTGCGCCGTGTTCAGGAGATTCAGGCGCATACAAGTCTATTCGATCATGTCTCCAGCACCCCCACAGCCGTAGCTGCAATCACTTACATCACGGCTCTCATCCACATTCATTCATTCCCCCCCCCCCCCCCCCCCCCGCTATCTCCTCCCCGATTTCAGAATCCCGGAAGACTATTGTTGATGAGTTGTTATGAAGAGCTGGCTACAATCCAGGAACAAAGAGATACAATGGTAAACTGGTATCTTCCTCATTCCTGGTTGTTCTGTGTGAAATCTCTCCCCAAACAGTTTCAAATGTTCTCAAGGTCATGTCCTACAAAGTAGCCTCTATACAGTCTGCCCCATTCTTCTGACCAGGATTATTACGTTCCTTTTGGCCTCCTTGCTGACGTGGACGAGAAACCCATCTATAGGCCTAGTTATCAAATTCTTGGTTTGCAATGGTTCTGCTTGGTCCCTAACAAGGAGAAATGGGCATTCTAAACACTCTGTGCAAGGCCTCTATTAGGCGGTAAATTGTTCTTTGTTTTCACAATGTGTGCTCTCTATCGTATCGAGATACATATTCCATGTGTATGGAATAACACTCACCTTTAACATTCACTTTAAACACTTTTTAACACTACACCATATTGTATCTATTTATTAGTAAAAGATTTGCACTACTTCTCTAACTCATCTTTGCATTTGTTTGCATTGTGTACTTGTACTAGTTTGTATATTTTGTATAGTGTTTGGTCTTTATTTATTTTACTTTTTTACTGTCTGAAGCACAATCTCAGGGGGCTCATACAGAACCAAGCATTTCACTGTAATGTACATGTACCTTATATGACAAATAAGCTGGTCAGGAAGGCTAGTAAACATGGTGGGAGTGGAGCTAGACTATTCCTCTGTCAGAGAGGAAGAGCCTTGCTAAGTTCCACGTCATCATGGACAACCCCTCCCACACGCTATACACAGACTTGGCTGATAGAAGGAGCATGTTCAGTGTTAGACTAAGGCCATGGTTAGACTGGTGTTTTTGTGGCGTTTTTTTTATACGTTTTTGAATACGTTTCATGTCCCTATTACACAGAAATGCGTTTTTTGGCGTTTTTTTGTGGATACGGCTGAAACGCTAAATTGTGTTTGCGTTTTGGAGAACCGCTAAAAAACGCGCCGACAACAACGTGTAGTCTGCATGAGCCGTTGTTGCGAAAACGCCCATGCGCAGTAGATACCATCTGCGTGCCCTTCCGGTGACAACAGAGTGTGTGTGTGTGTGTGTTTGGGACAGAGGCAGAGCTGTCCCAAATAGCTGCAGCTACCATGTGTTGTCAAGTTATTGTTATAAGGATCCCAGTCCAAGCTACAACAGTCTGCATTCCCTTAACAATTGTTTGTATTGAGCCGTATTGTATTGTACCCATATGCAATATGTTAAATAAAGTTTACATCCATTCATTCTGCTAGCATTACCGATTGCATGAGCAGCTGGCTAACGTGAGCTATCAGATCCTGTTAGCTCAAAGCTCCTCTTTCAACTTAACAAGCATTAAACAAAATGGCCCAGTCATCTATTCACCTTTGTTTAATACACACAGCGTTGTCTCTAATGTTATCTAACTACTGATAGCTCTCGATATCATCAGTTTGGTGCTGGCTAAATAGCGTGAGCTAACGTTAGCTTCTAGCCACAATGCTATACTGTTATAATGGCATACTCCATTGACGTTAGCATGCAGCTAACAATGCTACCGATCTTTTTTTAGACTAAACTATCCGCTCTTGGTGGTCACTTGTGTTGATGTTAGTTTTGTTTCATCAACAAATGACAGGCAGAACACACAGTGAATGTATCCGTTTTGTTTATTGCACTTTTATTAGGCTTTGCTGAAAAAGAATTGCTGCATTGAGTAAATAGGCAAGATGGTGGCGCCCATAGGCGTCTGCCTTGTTGACATTTTCTTTGCTGGAGCTACCAGGAAGTGTATTGGCACATTCAAGTTCTGATTGGTTGAAATTGCCTTCATGTTCGCCACCTACTGCCACCTACTGCTTTGGCAGTGTACTACATCAGTGTGCTCAGGTGAAAAAAAAAGAAAAAAAAAAAAAAAAGTGTGACTCGAGGCGCAGGACGTCGCGGCGAAACGCGTATGACAATGAAACGAAAATTAAACGAAAGGTGTAACCGCAGCCTAAGACTCCCTAGATGCAACACTGAACGGCACAGGAAGTCCTTAATTCCAACAACCATCAAAGTATACAACGCATCACTGTGCCTCACTGCCTCACCACAGAGTGACAGTACAAACTCTGGTAATCTTGACTTCTTATTTTTACATATACACTTAAACATTTTTATTAAAAAAAATCTACATTTATTACTGTAAATTTTACTGTATATTTTTGGCTGTATATTTTAGAATGTATATATTTTAGAATGTATATTCCGGACTGTATTTTTATTGTTATTTGTGATTTTTGACTACCTAAACTTTATGCAACATAGGGGAGGAGCAAACATAGCTTGCATAGCAGCCTTCTAAACTCTAATTTGAAAATTACCTTGAAGAAAAAGTTTTCTGCCAATGAAGTTTTGTCACAGATATTTGACGGTGAAAGTGACATAGGAGAGAATGTGTTTGAGACCCTGATTATGAGGCGTCCTCCTCTGATGAGAATGAGACCCTTAGTGCAGATGCTCCTGTTGTTTCTCAACCACAAGCAGACACGTTACTTTCCAAAAACGGAAAGTTATCATGGTCCCACTCCCCACTTGAACAACATAATATATATTATGTATGTATAATTGGGTGGGTGGGGGGGAGTAGGGGTAATGTTTTATTTAAATGGTTATTTAGGTAATCAACAAAGTAACATGAAGCACCTGAAACATACATTTGGGTAACACTTTTGATTATGATCATTTTCTGGAGGTTTAAACTGCTGGGGTCAAAATGTCCCCAAGGATAAAGAGTGTAAAGTCAATTTGAGGATAACAGGAGGGTTAACAAAACCATTTCAAATAATTTTAGCCCTGCTAGATAGAGGTAGCAAATAACTCTAAGGATGGCAATAATAATAATAAACGTTATTTGTACAAATTCCATACAAGAATTGCAGCCCAAAGTGCTTCACAGCAGAAAATACACTAGAATACATCAAATGAGCAATAAATGCAATGCAGAAAATAAAAATACAAGATGATAGAAGTAGATGATCGTAGTGTTCTTGGGGGCATGTAGTTGACAAGAAAATTGCCAATATAGCTTGGTCTGGATCCATTTAGGGCTTTGTACATAAGGAGGAGGACCTTCAAATCAATTCTAAATGTTACCGGAAGCCAGTGTAATAGCCTAGCTGAGAGTTGAATAAGCTGAAGTATTTTCTTCAGTCGGCTTGGAATAAAGGCATGGATCCGTTTTTCAGCATCCTTTTGATTTATAAATGGTTGTACTTTAGCTTTGTTTCTAAGGTGGAAGAATTATGTTTTTGTCACCTTGTTAATGTGGGACTTAAAGCTTACAGTAGACCTGAGTCTATGATAACCAAGACTTGTAAGCAAGGAGTAAGTTTCCTCATAATATTATTCAGCAGAATTTCTCTTGAAATTGAAATTTGGTAAATTCCAGTAAATATTGCAATTCCGAAACTCTTGAGTATCATAAATGGATTCAGCATCCCGAATAACCCCCAAAACCACTCCAACATTGTTGAAATTGATCAAGTAGTTTCCGAGATTTGTCCATTTAGGTGATTATGCAAATGTAGCTAATTATGCAAATAAAAAAAGTTCTGTATCGTTAGTGGCTTAGCTTGGCATCGCCTTCTGCACTATCTCGCGTACGTGCACGCGTACTGAATAAACCACAAATGTACCTCTAATACCAGTATTAGTCTGACCACACCCCTCATCAGCTTACCTTCATAAGCAGGTGTGTGGTCACCTGCTCTCCTCCTTCTCGCTTTCACCACAAGGAAGAGGTGCCTCGGTAGATCCCCACACTTGACACCATGATGGAAGAAATTGGATTAGGAACAGCTTGGGAAACAAGGATACGTTGACATCATATCTTTATTTTCTCTCTCACTATTTTCGAGAAAATACGGCGATATTGTCTTCGTACTGGAGTGTCTAGAAGATGATGATCATTCTACAAACCCTCCACCGGTTTTCGTATTGGGAGCACGCCGCTGCATGCTTCTCAACTGCAGTTCCTTGCTGTGTTTGTTGGGGTGAAACCTGTCAGGCCACAGCTGAACTGTCGGACATGCCGCTGTTGTGAGGAGCGGTGCGTTCCAGGTTGGGTGAGTAGTGTTTGCTGGCGGGCTCCACTTGTCTGTTAGTGCTATGGGGGCTACTAGACAAAGTTTATGGAAACCGGCCCCAGGCTAGGGTCCTTTGTTTAGCCGTCTAGGCGACAGAAGGCCTTGGTCTGGCGACCATTATAGTTTTAACTAGTGGGCCGCGACCATTGACACTGGTGATCCCTGTGTGTTCTGGACGAGTGGATTCTCTCTGTCACCGTGTTAAGACCCCATCTTTCATATCCAAATGAGAGTATTCCTTCACGAGGGGATATGTGCATGTAATGTGCGATAGCGGCAGATTCATGTTCAAAGTCAGCTATACAGGCCAGTTGGTACTGTGCTGATTCCGCCGGACGTGTTAATGTCACCGTTGTGAAGCGGTGTTGACGTCTTGTTTTCTCTTTTCTCTTAAAAAGTGAGGAGGGTTCAGAACGGCGGCCTGTCTGGGTGAGTGTTATGTCATTGTTTACATGTTCATAGCTTACGGTTAGCCGGTCGGTGGCCTGGCGCGGGGTAGCTTGGCTTCTCGCGCGCCGCCGGGAGCTCGCTCCTGATCGCGTGCGTCGTAGATCGGCGTCTCGCGAGCGGAAGCGATAGCACCCGAACGGTTGGGGCAGCCGTTAGCTTGATGCTATTCTGTTGAACGTGCTTTGATTTTTAACATGTTTTACACTCTTGACCACGACGTCATCCTTGACAGGGGATGTTCGTCAACCCTGCCTGAGCCTAGACGGGGATTGCGTCAACAAAGAGGGCTGTGTTCTACGGTGGCTTGTGACTGCACTTCGCTGATCTGCGTTCCGGGCAGGTACGGGGTTGGCCAGACCCTCATAACACGTCTTCTGGTTTTACCTTGCTAAATGTATTGTGAATGACGGTGTTTTTTCCCAAAACGTGTGTTGTTGCAATGCATTTGAGATACGTTGCGGGTTGTGTGTGAGCTGTTTTTGTCACTGGCAGTAGCTTCTCCGTGCAGGTCGTGATGTATTGATCTGGTTGTTGTGTGAGAAACATCATGGTGTTTATGTGTACCGTGTACTCACTACTAAGGCAACTAACCTATGAAGCTATGCTTGGTGACGAGTGAGTAAAAGAATGTTCTTTCTCAGACTGTAATGACAATGGACAGTGAGTTCACACATTAACAGGTTTTCCTGTTTTAACTGGCCGTATTGAGGGTAAAATAGGAGGATTGTGTTTTTCCCCCCCCGGTTCCCTGGGGACTTTATCACCTCCTATCAGACATGTTGTGCATTAATTGTGTCTTTTGTGTGGTAGGGATACGATGTAACTCTCAGCTTGATTGCTGAGGTTGTGCTAAATCTGCTGGAGAAACTTATTTCCTAAAGGGAAATTGGTTTGGTTGCTGTCATGTGTGCTTAGCAAGGCCTGTGGTCGATACTAATCAAGAATGATGTATTCTCTCATTGTGATGATGATGGGTTGTGTGTGTCATGTGACCTACAACTGGGTTGTACTGGCCACAGAAGCACATGTGTATGTTGGACCGGGGTTCTTAGAGCCCTCTCTATTCTGTGTTTTTCCTTAGTAAAAATCAGATAGCAGGTTAGCTCGTGCGCTGTGTGGAGCTGTGAAACGCTTCATAGAGCTGACTATGACTGTGTCATATTCTCTTTTTGTCGTTACGTCGTATCATGGGTGTGGGGTCGTAAAGGGGTGAACTGGTAACCTTTCCTCTCCCCATTGTTCTGTCGGTCAGGGGTACACCCCCTGTCCTTCAAGGTTCCCGTCACGTGGCGGTTCGGCACGTTACGGGGGGGGGGGGGGGGGGGGGGGGAGGGAGTTCCTGGTCCCACGGCCTGGTATATTGGGCGTGTGCACCGCAGGAATTCCCCCGCCATAGAGTACGTCACCGTGCGCGTCTCTGTTGGTAGGACTTCCGTGTGCTGTTCAGGTCCATGTGATGGATCTGTTTTCAGGGGGGGTGGTCAGGGCTCCTCCTCACCAAGCGCCTACTCAGGCCTTCTGTGAGTTCGGACTCCTTCTTCCATGTGATCCATGTGAGGAAGCCTCCATCAGAGTACAGAGCCTTCCTCCTCAGATTGTCAAAGTGAGTGGACCCTCTAGAAGGGTCCTTTTCTATTGTATGTATATTCGATTCAATTCGTTTATTGAGTGTGTATGGGTTCGGTGCCTCTTCCCCGGAGGCCCTAAAACCAGTTTTTTACATGGCTCAAGGTGCAATATATTCTTTTCAATCTGTACAGCTCGCGTGGGAAGTCTCTCTGGGGATCCCCGTCTCTTTCCTATGGGAGGGTGGTGGGATGTAAAAATGTGAAAAAATTTTACCCCGGCTGTGTAGACTGGGATACATACTGTTGATGCTTCCTTCTTTCTATTCCAGAAGTGTTGGAGTTAGGGAGTGTCACACCCCTCTTGTCGTTCCCCTGGGCGCCTTGGGGATTCAATGACAGGTCTAAATAGCCTGTTCATTGATGGGGGTGTGTCCCGACGCACGTATAGTGCTAGCTCGCTGTAAACAGGCGATTGACTGGCACGCCTTAGTTGCTTGTGGTTGAAACAGCGTTTTTATAAAGCAACTGAGATGGGGGTTTTTCCTCTTCCGGCGACCACATCCCATGACCTGGGTGGGTTGTCGACGGATCCTCGTTCATGTCTGGGGGATGATGACGGGATGGATCTGAACATATGTAGTAGGGTCTCACGCCCTTGGGGTGGGCCACCAGGCGCGGTTCGTCCCGACGTCTGGGTGGCGCCTTCTTTTCATGTTAAGATCAACACGCATATCTGCCCTTCTCCTGGAGTAGGCATGTCGGCGTGGTTAGGGCACGGGACTGGTTCTGGTCACGCTGGTCCAGATCAGTTGAACCCGTTGTCCGCCGGGGATGCAGATCTGCTGTTCTGGTACCCTGAGGGACTTGGGCTTTTTTCAAGGGGAAAAATGCCAGGTCGGTCTGGGTGTCACAGGGTTAAGCGCTATGGAGACCCTGGTTGGGTATGTTTTTACTCAGCACTGTCGTCATGGCTTACAGCCATGCCATTCTGTACGCGCTCGATCTCGTCGGATCTCGGCCGCTACACAGGTTGGTCCTGGTTAGTACTTGGTTGGGAGACCGCCGGGGAATACCAGGTACGGTGTGCTTAGGGGCTGGTTCTCCATTGTTTTTCGCTCCTCTCTCACGCATGGCGAAGAGGGGCCTGTGGGGGTGGTTTTTTGACCTCCTCTGGTGACCCTGTGCTTCCCGTACCGCCAGGCCCGGTCCGAAGTGATGTTTGCGACCCGTAGGCCTGGGTTAACCCTTTTTGGAAACTGAAACACTTGTACTGCGGTATAGCCGGTGTATACCCGCAGGTGTGTTTTGGAGTTTTTTCTTGAGGGGTTATAGGAACAACCACCGCATTGGGTAACACCGAGGTGGTTGATTCCCTGGTGTGTTGGAGCAGTGTCAACTCCCGGGTTCACCGGTTGAGGGTGCCCCTGCACGTTCATGACGTCTGCCAATCGTGTCAGCCTTCTCTGCCTCGACCCCTCTGGGTGGGGGTTGTTAAATGGAGGCTTGGTCATGCAACACCGCCAGCTTACGCTCCTTCCGCCGGGGCGGCTGTGTTCAGCTGTCCCCTCTGGCGCCTGTCTCGTCCGCAGTCTCCAGGCTAGGGTTAACAGCCTGTTGCCTGGTTTTTCCCCGGTGCGCTGCCTGCTTCCGTTGGTTAACCTTTTTTGTGTGCTTACGGCCATGCTGACTGCCTATTCTGCAGGGTCAGTGTGCCAGGCGGTGTACTATTGGGGGGACGGGGCCCGCTCGGCTTACTGGCCTGGTTGGTTCCGCCTGGGAATACCAGGTGCAGTAACTGAGGGGCCTTTGTCCGAATACGCTGGCGATGTGGGGGGCGGGGCACTACGTGCCCACCTGGTGGGGTCTTGATGCTGGCATCATGGACTTCTCCGGGCCCCCATTCCAGGGAGTCCAGTCCTTTTGGTGGGTCTGGGTCTTCCTTCGTGCTCCGCTGCTACGGCCTTGCCACGGGGTTGGGTTTGCCCTTGACCCCGTGATTCTGGGGGCAGTAACGAGGTTGTTCCTCCGTTCGTTCCCGGGTGGCATGCGGGTTGTGCGTGTGTGTAGTCGTGGGTCAAGCCACGGTCTGCTCACCCTGTGCGTTGAGTTGCTTGAGTGCCTCTTCGCACGGTCGGGTCCGTCGCCCTCCCGTGACGTCCCTAATAGGGGGGCTACCCTCCATTAGGGGGGGTCGGGGGGGCTCGGCCCTCCCTGTTCTGATGGTTTTGGGGGGCTGTCAGCGGGGTGTATTTGTCAGCCAAGTGGCTCCGCTTGGCCTCCCTTGTGCAGAAGGCGATGCCAAGCTAAGCCACTAACGATACAGAACGTTAGGTTATGACTATAACCAAGTTCTGTTAGTTAGGGGCGATGCTTGGCATCGGACGCCGCTGCAGCCCTTGTCCTCACCTTGTGGTGAAAGCTTGGGAAGGAGGAGAGCAGGTGACCACACACCTGCTTATGAAGGTAAGCTGATGAGGGGTGTGGTCAGACTAATACTGGTATTAGAGGTACATTTGTGGTTTATTCAGTACGCGTGCACGTACGCGAGATAGTGCAGAAGGCGATGCCAAGCATCGCCCCTAACTAACAGAACTTGGTTATAGTCATAACCTAACGTTGCCCAACATGTACAACTTAGCATCCGGCAGTTTCTAAGTGCTGGTGACCCATACTATCCATATCTATCATAAACGTTTGGTGGTTCCAAAATGTCCGGGTTCGTTGTGTTGGCAAATAGACTACTATGTACTGTTGTCTTGATGTGAGTTTCATGTTGTGTCTAGAACTATATATACTGTTGTCTTGGTGTTAGTTTCATGTTGTGACTAGAACTATGTACTGTTGTCTTGATGTGAGTTTCATGTTGTGTCTAGAACTATATATACTGTTGTCTTGGTGTTAGTTTCATGTTGTGACTATAGAACTATGTACTGTTGTCTTGATGTGAGTTTCATGTTGTGTCTATTACGTTATCATTGACAATTAGCAGGCTCAATGTCGAGTCAATGTAACATAATAAGGAGATGGTAGCCAAAGTAATCACAAAGAATATTTAATTAATACTTACCATGGATTGAACAAAATAAATATAAAGTAACGACAAACAAGAACACATACTGCACAGCCAGGATCAGCATCAGACAAAGGGAAAAGACAGAATACTTACTGTATACATGAGGAAATGACGAGACAAGACACACCTGGGTTAATTACAAATGGGTACAGGCGTAGGGGAGAGTGAGGTGAGCAGTGCCATGGGGCATGTAGTTCCACCCCTGTTATCTAGAAAACCATAGAAGAAGTTGGTCATGCGACAACGTTAGGTTATGACTATAACCGAGTTCTGTTAACACTTAGTGAACGCTCAGCGTTTCATGCATAATCTCGCTTCAGCGTATGCACACTGAATAAATTTCAAATGTACCTTTAAATGCCAGCATTCATCTGGCCACACCCCCATCCGCTTACCTACATAAGCAGGGATGGGCCACACACTCATCTCCTTCCCAACAAATTTCATCACAATGAAAAATCAAGGGCCTGCAGCAGCGTCTAGACGCTGAGCGTTCACTAAGTGTTAACAGAACTCGGTTATAGTCATAACCTAACGTTCTGTCTCACACTAGCTCACGCTCAGCGTTTCATGCATAATAGGAGCTGAGCGGGAGCTAGAAGCTCGACAAATGTACCCTGCTGAGGCCCCCCACAACCATCAGACCAGGGAGGGCCGAGCCCCCCCGACCCACCCTAATGGAGGGCACCCCCCCTATTGGTGGCTTCACGGGAGGGCGACGGACCCGACCGTGCGAAGAGGCACTCAAGCAACTTAACGCACAGGGTGAGCAGAGCGTGGCTTGACCCCACGACTACACACACGCACAACCCGCATGCCACCCGGGAACGAACGGAGGAACAACCTCGTTACTGCCCCCAGAATCACGGGGTCAAGGGCAAACCCAACCCCGTGGCAAGGCCGTAGCAGCGGAGCGCGAAGGAAGACCCAGACCCACCAAAGGGACTGGACCCCCTGGAACGGGGGCCCGGAGAAGTCCATGATGCCAGCATCAAGACCCCACCAGGTGGGCACTTAGTGACCCCGCCCCCCACATCGCCAGCGTATTCGGACAAAGGCCCCTCAGCCGAGCGGGCCCTGTCCCCCCAATAGTACACCGCCTGGTACACTGACCCTGCAGAACAGGCAGTCAGCATGGCCGTAAGCACACAAAAAGGTTAACCAACGGAAGCAGGCAGCGCACTGGGGAAAAACCAGGCAACAGGCTGTTAACCCTAGCCTGGAGACTGCGGACGAGACAGGCGCCAGAAGGGACAGCTGAACACAGCCGCCCCGGCGGAAGGGGCGTATGCTGGTGTTGTTGCATGACCAAGCCTCCATTCAAAAACCCCCACCCAGAGGGGTTGAGGCAGAGAAGGCTGACATGAGTGGCAGACGTCATGAACGTCCAGGGGCACCCTCAAACGGTGAACCCGGGAGTTGACACTGCTCCAACACACCAGGGAATCAACCACCTTGGTGTTACCCAATGCGGTGGTTGTTCCATAACCCCTCAAGAAAAAACTCCAAAACACACCTGCGGGTATACACCGGCTATACCGCAGTACAAGTGTTTCAGTTTTCAAAAAAGGGTTAACCCAGGCCTACGGGTCGACGAAACATTACCTCGGACCGGGCCTGGCGATACGGGAAGCACAGGGTCACCAGAGGAGGTCAAAGACCACCCCAACAGGCCCCTCTTCGCCATGCGTGAGAGAGGAGTGAAAAAGAATGGAGAACCAGCCCCTAAGCACACCGTACTTGGTATTCCCAGGCGGTCTCCCAACCAAGTACTAACCAGGACCAACCCGTGTAGCGGCCGAGATCCGACGAGATCGAGCGTGTACAGGTTGGCATGGCCGTAAGCCATTACGACAGTGCTGAGTAAAAACGTACCCCACCAGGGTCTCCATAGCGCTTAACCCTGTGACACCCGGACCGACCTGGCATTTTTCCCCCTGAAAAAAGCCCAAGTCCCTCAGGGTACCAGAACAGCAGATCTGCATCCCCGGCGGACAACGGGTTCAACTGATCCGGACCAGCGTGACCAGAACCAGTCCCGTGCCCTAACCACGCCGACATGCCTACTCCAGGAGAAAGGGCAGATATGCGTGTCGATCTTAACATGAAAAGAAGGCGCCACCCAGACGTTCGGGCGAACCGCGCCTGGTGGCCCACCCCAAGGGCGTGAGACCCCTCTACATATGTTCAGATCCATTCCGTCATCATCCCCCAGACATGAACGAGAATCCGTCGATAACCAACCCAGGTCGTGGGATGTGGTCGTCGGAAGAGGAAAAACCCCCATCTCAGTCGCTTTATAAAAACGCTGTTTTAACCACAAGCAACCAAGGCGTGCCAGTCAGTCGCCTGTTTACAGCGAGCTAGCACTATACGTGCGTCGGGACACACCCCCATCAATGAACAGGCTATTTAGACCTGTCATTGAATCCCCAAGGCGCCCAGGGGAACGACAAGAGGGGTGTGACACTTCCTAACTCCAACACCTTTTGAATAGAAAAGAAGGAAGCATCAACAGTATGTATCCCAGTCTACACAGCCGGGGGTAAAAAATTTTCACATTTTTACATCCCACCATCCTCCCATAGGAAGGAGACGGGGATCCCCAGAGAGACTTCCCACGCGAGCTGTACAGATTGAAAAGAATATATTGCACCTTGAGCCATGTAAAAAATTGGTTTTAGGGCTCTCCGGGGAAGAGGCACTGAACCCATACACACTCAATAATCGAATTGAATCGAATACATATACAATAGAATAGGACACCTTCTAGAGGGTCCACTCACTTTGACAATCTGAGGAGGAAGGCTCTGTACTCTGATGGAGGCTCCCTCACATGGAAGAAGGAGTCCGAACTCACAGAAGGCCCGAATAGGCGCTTGGTGAGGAGGAGCCCTGACCACCCCCCTGAAACAGATCCATCACATGGACCTGAACAGCACACGGAAGTCCTACCAACAGAGACGTGCACGGTGACGTACTCTATGGCGGGGGAATTTCTGCGGTGCACACGCCCAATATACCAGGCCGTGGGACCAGGAAACTCGCTCCCCCCCCCCCCCCCCCCGTAACGTGCCGAACCGCAACGTGAGACGGGAACCTTGAAGGACAGGGGGTGTACCCCTGACCGACAGAAACAAGGGGGAGAGGAAAGGTTACCAGTTCACCCCTTTACGACCCCACACCCATGATACGATGTAATGACAAAAAGAGAATATGACACAGTCATAGTCAGCTCTATGAAGCGTTTGACAGCTCCACACAGCGCATGAGCTAACCTGCTATCTGATTTTTACTAAGGAAAAAACACAGAATAGAGAGGGCTCTAAGAGCCCCGGTCCAACATACACATGTGCTTCTGTGGCCAGTCCAACCCAGTTGTAGGTCACATGACACACACAACCCATCATCACCTACAAAAATGGCAAAAACACTCTACAGAGGAACGCCGTTTTTCATAAGGAGAGAATACATAATTCTCGATTAGTATCGGCCACAGGCCTTGCTAAGCACACACGACAGCGACCAAACAATCTTTCCTTTTAGGAAAATAAAGTTTCTCCAGCAGTTTTAGCACAACCTCAGCAATCAAGCTAAGGGTTACATCGCATCCCTACCACACAAAAGACACAACGTAGTGCAACATGTCTGATAGGAGGATGAAAAAGTCCCCAGGGAACCGGGGGGAAACACAATCCTCTTATTTTACCCTTAATACGGCCAGTTAAAACAGGAAAACCTGTTAATATGTGAACACTGTTCATTGTCATCACAGGCTGAGAAAAGAACATTCTCTTACTCACTTGTCACTAAGCATAGCTTCATAGGTTAGTTACCTTAGTTGTGAGTACACGGTACATATAAACACACATGATGTTTCTCACACAACAACCAGATCATTTTCACATCTGTAACAAACCGATTTGCACGGAGAAGCTAACTGCCAGTGACAAAGACAGTTCACACATAACTCGCGTCGTATCCTAAATGCATTGCAGCAACACACGTTTTGGGAAAACATCGTTATTCACAAAACATTTAGAAAAGTAAAACCAGAAGACGTGTTATAAGGTCTGGTCAAACCTTGTCCTACCCGGAACGTAGATCAGCGAAGTGCAGACTCAAGACCCCGTAGACAACACAGCCGATCCTGTGTTGCTCGAACTGGGCAGCGTCGTCGCTCCAACCAGTCGCTACAGTCCTCTTTGTTGACGCAATCCCCGTCCAGGCTCAGGGCAGGGTCGACGAACATCCCCTGTCAAGGATGACGTCGGAGTCAAGAGTGTAAAACATGTTATAATCAAAGCACGTTCAACAGAGTAGCATTAAGCTAACGGCCGCTCCAACCGTTCGGGCGCTACTGCCCCTGCTCGCGAGACGCCGAGCTAACGGCGCACGCGACCAGAAGCGAGCTCGCGGCGGCTCGCGAGGAGCTGAAGCTACCCCGCGCCAGGCCTTGGCCTATAGCAGCAAGCTAACGTTACCTAGTGATCATGACATGCTAGCGCCGCAGCTAACAGCTGACTGGCTAACAGTAGGCCCAACCTAAGTAGGCCATGCAGCGATCCCAGCAGGCTAACGCAGCAGCTAACAGCTGACTGGCTAACCGTAAGCTAAGCAGCTATCACCTGAACATGTATACAATGACATAACACTCACCCAGACAGGCCGCCGTTCTGAACCTCTCCTCACTTTTTAAAAGAAAAGAGAAACAAGATGTCAACACTGCTTTACAACAGTGATTTTACCAACACCCGACGGAATCAGCACAATACCAAACTGGCCTGTGTAGCTGACTTGAACATGGATCTGCCGCTATCGCACATCCATGCACATATCTCCTCGTGAAGGAATACTCTCATTTGGATATGAAAGAAGGGGCTTAACACGGGACAGAGAGATATCCACTCGTCCAGAAAACACAGGGATCACCAGTGTTAATGGTCGCGGCCCACTAGTTAAACTAAAATGGCTTCAGACCAAGGTCTTCCGTCGTCTAGGAGACTGAACAAAGGACCCTAGCCTGGGCCCGGTTTTCATAAACATTGTCAATTAGTCCCCATAGCACTAACAGACAAGTGGAGCCTGCCAGCAAAACACTACTCACCCAACCTGGAACGCACCGCTTCTCACAACAGCGGCGCGCCACTACAGTCCCTGCACCGCCGGAGGGTTTCACTCCGTCCAGCCGCATCAAAGAAGACTGTAGCTGGGAGGTATGTAGCGGCGTGAACCCCCAATACGAAACCGGTGGAGTTTGTGGAATGATCACCATCTTCCAGACACTCCAGTACGAAGACAATATCGCCGTATTTTCTCGTTTTAAAAAAGTGAGAGAGAAAATAAAGATATGATGTCAACGTATTCTCCTTATTCTTCCTTTCCTTAGAGCAATATTTTTCTCCACGTCAAGTGGGCATATGAGCAACACATTGCTTGTGATGAAATTTGCGAAGGAGATGAGTGTGTGGCCCATCCCTGCTTATGTAGGTAAGCGGATGGGGGTGTGGCCAGATGAATGCTGGCATTTAAAGGTACATTTGAAATTTATTCAGTGTGCATTAGGGCTGACCTTCGAAGCTTTTTTTGGCAATCGAAGCTTCGGGGGGGACTTGTGGGACTTGTACAGCACTTTCGTAAACGTTGTTGTTTTTAAATGTGCTCTATAAATAAAGTGGGTTGGATTAATTAATTAAGTAGCCCCTTTCGTGACTGACGCATCCAACAAGGTTTCACTCAGCTGTGTGATTTAATTCAAGGTGGATCGCTGTTGTCGTTTGAACAACTTCAGATTTCATGGGAACTACCAATCCCCCAAATCAAGAATGTTTAAGATGAATGAAGTAAGATTTTGATTATTTGAAATATGGCCTGTGTAGACTAAACTATGCACAGAATTATGTCAGTCTACAAGGTCCGGATTCTACATGGTCCGGCAATGTAGACCTTGTAGACTCCACTACAGACCAATTATCAGTGAATGTTCATGCATTTTTAAGAAGGGCAACTTCCACAAAAAAACAAAGAACTCACCAAAACATCTCAGTAGCACCTTATCTAAATGTTATATTTCATATATGGAGATTCATATTTATTTATGTATTGCATGCATTTCTACATTTTATTTCCTATTTTGTTTATTCATCCCAGTATCTTTCTTTCTTATGTGTGGAACACACACACACACACACACACCTACACACACACCTACACACACACACACACACACACACACACACACACACTTACATTTAGTCATTTAGCTGACGCTTTTATCCAAAGCGACTTACAAGTTCTGTACGACAAGACAGCAAGAAGGGTACAACTCTATCAGCTGAGTAACAATGTTCATCAAAGTGTTGCGTGCTACAGTGTAGGTTAGTTTATTAGGACAAGTGCATGACAGTAAGGTTAGTCACGGTTAGATTTTTATTTTTTTTTATATCATTTCAGATAATGGTTGAAGAAGTGAGTCTTTAGTCGACGGCGAAAGATTGGACGGGATTCGGCTGTCCTAACTGGGATGGGTAGTTCACACACACACACACACACACACACACACACACACACACACACACACACACACACACACACACACACACACACACACACACACACACACACACACACACACACACACACACACACACACACACACACAATCGAAGTAAAAAAAAAAAAAAAAAATTAGATTTTTCTTTTTTAAATTTTTTTTAAACTTCGATTTTTTTTTTAATGTTCGAAGCTTGTGCCATCGAATCGAACGTTCGAAGCTTCGAAGCATTTAAGACAGCCCTAGTGTGCATACGCTGAAGCGAGATTATGCATGAAACGCTGAGCGTGAGCTAGTGTGAGACAGAACATATTTTTGAAGAGGCATCCATTTCACTCAACCTGCAGAGAAGGGAGACACCTGGCTTGAGAGGTAAGCACATTTAAGTTCAAAAAACAGTTTTTTGCCCTCCAAAGTAAAATTTGTATGATCAAGGTTTTTTGATTGCTGTGTTTGAACAATTATAGACAACTTTGAAAACAGTTCACACATGTTTTAGTGCTTTAGTAAGCTACACCATGAGTCTATACAGTTAGCATGATGCTAGCTCAAAACAGCTGGGGGATGCATTTTTTTCAAAATGGTAGGCTTGGGGTGATTTGTGCCAAAGGGCCTGGGTTAAGTTGTGCCAGATATTCTCTTTCCCCAACTTATAATTATTAACTATATATATTACTTTATTGTATTTTATTGTTATTGTACATTGCATTCTTGCATTTGATCACTAAAACTATGTGATATTCTTAATTTTAGACCAAAATCCATCATGCCACGCAGATATACAAACGGAAGACAGACAGGGTTTCAACTCCTCTTGAGAAGTTGGAAAGAGCAGTGAAAGAGGTGCAACAGGGGAAGACTATACGTCAGGTTGGAAAGGAGATGAAGATCTGCAGGATGCTTTTACCGCTTTTGAGATTAAAATGATCT